>NW_020356350.1:0-54307 GCF_002211085.1 Panicum hallii
TTCTAGTTCGTTCCAGAACCCGCCGCAGGTCGTCTAAATGTCCCTCGACCGATGCTGACTTTACCACAACGTCGTCGATATAAATTTCTACTAGATTACCGATCAGATCATGGAAAATATGGTTCATAGCCCGCTGATATGTAGCACCAGCATTCTTCAAGCCGAAAGTCATAACCACGTACTCGAACAAGCCCACTGCTCCAGGCACTCTGAACGCAGTTTTGTGTATATCTTCAGAGGCCATGAAGATTTGATTATATCCTGCATTACCATCCATAAAACTCAAAATCTTGTGGCCGGCGGCAGCGTTGATTAGTGTCTCTGCGATGGGCATCGGGTATTCGTCTTTTGGAGTGGCCCTATTAAGATCCCTGAAGTCCACGCACACCCTCCATCGGCCATCTTTCTTCTGTACGGGCACGACGCTCGAAATCCATTCGGCGTACCTGCAAGTCCTGATAAATCCGGCTTCCAGCATCTTTTCTATTTCTTTCTTCACCTCGACCAGAACTTCGGCTTTCATCTGTCGTGCTCGTTGCTGGAACGGTCGAAACCCACTCTTGAGGGGAAGCCGGTGCTCTACTATTTTCCTATCTAGTCCAGGCATCTCTGTGTAATCCCATGCGAAGCAATCGGCATATCCCTTTAGCAATGCTATCATCGGCTCTCGTAGTGCTGGGTGTAACTTCCTACTTATGAATGTTGGTCGTGGCTTATCCCCCGGACCGATGTCTATCTCCTCAAGTTCATCAGCCGATGTGAAACCATATCCTAACTTCCCTTCTTCTTCCATTAGATCAACATTGCAAATGGAGAAAGGACACAGCATAAAAAAACTCGGCCGATCGTTAAGATCGGCCGTTCCACACATCCCCTTACTTTCCAAGTTTTTGTAAGAAGAACAGGGCCGGCTGTTTATGCTGGCCATTTTATAACGCCTACGAAACACATTTATATTTACAACTTCGTTCCTTCGGGGCCGATTGCAAGAACCGGCCTTTATGACTCCGCTACCACATGTTGCCTCCTGTTCCTTTACTCTGTGAGGCCGGTGGATAAGACCAGCCTTACTCCGTTTTTTGTAGCTTCGATGTGATCACATCCTTCCAGGCTCATTCCTGAAATCGGCTCTTGATCTTCCGCATCCCAAATGCTCATGGCCGCATGTGAAATTTCGATCAAGTCGTCTGCCTGGACTACTTCCACCTCGTCTCCGTCCCATTGGATCAAACATTGATGCATCGTGGAAGGGATGCAACAGTTGGTGTGGATCCAATCCCTGCCAAGTAAAACATTGTAGGTGCTCTTGCTGTTGACGACGAAGAACGAGGTTGGGACAGTTTTGTTTCCGACGGTGAGATCCACACTAAGGACACCTTGGGCTTCTGAAGTCTGGCCGTTAAAATCACTTAGGGTGACATTGGTCTTGATCAAGTCTGCGGTGGGTCGCCCCAAACGGCGCAGGACTGAGTATGGCATAATGTTGACCGCCGCTCCCGTATCCACCAACATCTTATTTACAGGCTGACCGTTAATAAACCCCTTAAGATATAAAGCTTTCAGGTGTTTGTAATTCTTAGCTTGCGGCTTCTCGAATATCACTGGCCGAGGTCCCAAATCAAGTTGGGCCACCGACAGCTCCTCTGGGGCCTCGCATGGAACTTTGCAGGAAGCACAAAAACCATGTGTGCATCAGCCGATACCTTCTTGTCAGCTTTCGTTGACTTGGGTCGCCATTCCTTCCTGGCGGGCGCGACTCCTTTTCCTGCACATAGTGAACTTGTTCTGCCAAATCTGGTCGTGCCTTCCTTAAAGTCTCGATATACTTAGCTTCGGCCTCCTCCAAGCTACGCAGTCGTTGAACCCTGCGCTTCTGGGAACGACTAAGTCCATCGGGACACCAACGAGGACGATGATACCTGTCCTCTTCTTCATCTTCCTTTTGTGATGACCGAACCCGCGCTTGCCGGAGTGGGGCAGGTCCTATCCGCTGAAAAACCGAATCCCTTGCTTCTGGTCTCCTTGGTCCACACTCTGGGCAATCCTTGATTGTAGGCAATCGGCTCATACCTGAATCCCAACAGTACCTGAAGAACGGGCAGTGCCAATGATCGCGGGCTTCTTCGTGCTTCCTCAAACGCTTCCCGGTCCGGCGCTCATACTCCTCTTCCTCAGATTCCCGATGGAGGCGCTGCTGGTACTGGTACTCGTACTTCCTGAGAAGATCAGAAGAAGTTGGCCGTTGGTTCCTTACGTACCTTACTTGCCTTTCTGTAATATATTCACCCTTTTCATTTTGGGGCCGATTGCTCGAATCAGCCTCTCCATCTTCGATCTGGCGGCGTGATGCCACCCCCGCCATGTTGATGCCCAGTGCGAAATTGAGTTGTCGCCTTGCCGTCCGATTGTTGCTTTCCACCATATTGACACCAGGGAACGGCTGAGTGTCGACTTTCATAGCGGTCTGTCCCAAGATCAATCGGCCCTGCTCAATAGCCGATTGGATCTGCCGACGAAGCTCCTTACAATCGCTTGTGCTGTGGGTGAAGGAATCATGCCATTTGCAATATGATCTTCCTTTCAAATCTTGCGCCGTAGGGGGTTTGTAACCTTCTGGGAATTTCAACTGTTTTTCTTTCAGCAATAAATCAAAAATTTGTTCCACTTTACTTACATCGAAATCAAACCCCTTTGCCGGTCCTGTTTGCTTTACCCACTTGCATGATACGGGATTCGCACCACGAGCCCATTCCGCAACCGATACTTCCGCTTCTTCCTCGGAGTCATCGGCTTCTTCAGTGTCAGCTAGCGCTACTTGACGCTTGAACTTTTCCTGGTACAGCTCAGGGTGACGCTGCTCGTACATCGTCAACTTCTGGACCAGATGTGCCAGCGAAGTAAATTCCAATTGAAAAGCCAGATCTCGAATCGGCTTCAACAACCCTAGAGATGCCAGTTCCACAGCTTCCTTTTCTGGGATCCGTGTTGAATAACACCTATTTTTCATCTCCCTGAAGCGTCGAACGAATTCCGCCACAGTTTCTCCACGCTTCTGTCGCATTTGGGCCAGATCGGCAATCCCTGCGTCTGCGGCTTCTGAGTGATACTGAATATGAAATTGTTCTTCCAATTGTTTCCACGTACGGATGGAGTCAGGACCCAATGACGTATACCACCCGAAGGCCGATCCCGTAAGCGATTGTGAGAAGAACCTTACTCGTAGCGGATCCGACACAGAAATCATTCCTAACTGTGCCAAATATCGGCTCACGTGTTCGATGGAACTAGCACCTTCTGCCCCACTGAATTTGGTAAACTCGGGGAGCCGATATTTGGGTGGCAATGGAATTAGGTCATAATAACTCGGATACGGCTTTGTATAGCCGATCGCTCTCCTTTTCGGCAAAATGCCAAACTGATCCCTTAGGATGGCACCAATCTGCTCCGCTGTTTGTAATCTGGGGGCCGAGTGCACACTATCATGACTCGGCCCTGTGGCATAAGTTGCCAACCAAGCTTGCTTATCCGCGTCAGCTCCAGGAACCCCTCCAGCTACTTTCTGTGAGAGATGTATTGGGTTACTGCTATCCGGGATGTATGCGCACATGTAACCATGTGGGATTTCCTTGGGCGGCTCACTGAAGAACTGGTGGTCTGTAGGATCACCTCCCACTTTGTAAACCACGTAAGCTGGAGCACCATGTGATTCCGCTGCTGCAAGCGCATAAGGCAAAGGAGGTCTAGTCTGGAACGGCAATTCTCCCTTATGGCTCCCCAGAGCAGGCCCAGTCGGAGAATGTTGATGCTTCATTATTTCCTGGACCACCCGTAAAGCCACACGCTCAAAAGCATTAACCAGACTTTCAGAATGCCGATGCAACGAATGAGCCACCGCATAATTCACCTCCTGCCGCAAAGCTCTGGTACGATCCTCGGACGGGTTAGACAGATCCACTCCATCAAGAGCACCTTCAGGTGAAAAACCTCTCCACCTGATACCATGGTTGCGAGTTCTCTCGAAAGAGCCGATGAGATCGGCTTCAAACTGAGCCTTGATTTCGTCGTACCTCTGCTTATGCTCAGCAGAGAGCTCCTCATAAGAGATCGGATCCTCCCTTGCCATCTTGTTGACCACCAGTGACGGAGTCGACGAAGATGACGGAGTCGATGAAGAAGATGCCGAAGATGATGACGAAGTCGATGAAGAATGTCCCACTGGGCGTGCCAGAATGTGTTGTCGGTCAAAACCCGCCGGCGGGCAGCGACAGGCAACACGAGGAGCCGGGAGGCTTCCGGGACGGCTGGTGGGCCCCGGTCCCTCGGTCAACGGCCCAGTGATCTGGCGCGCGCCCTGGCTGAAAGTCGCTAGGCGTGCCACCTGATCCTACACCCGATCAGGAAGGTGTGACGTGTCGAACTCCTGCATACACAGATATATGTAAAAGTTAATCCGAGCCGTGATCGGCTCATTACCTCCTCCCCGGTATCGGCTATGAAGAGCCGATTGCGTCAATACCGGATCGGATCTTTGGAACAGGCAATATAGAAACTAGTACGTACATACATATTTAAATAAAACTTGCCTCATAAATAACAATCTAATCCAATCTACAACAACTAAGCCCTCACTACACGATCGGAACATCCTACACGTAATTGAGCCTAATAGATACACCAAAGCATCGACAAAACGATCTGAACAGAGAGCAAGAGAACAACTAAAAGCCGATTCCCGAACAACCTCTATTCAGGCAAAAAGCCGACACAGAGCATTCTATCGGATCATTCAACTCGTTTGCAAGGCCTAATCGTGCACATATTAAACCAAGCTTCTAAATACATAGAAACCAGCCATAACAGATTGGATCTACTGACAACTACGAAACAAGATAAAACCATCATACCCACGAACAGGTACGATGATCAAACATGCGAGAGTAACGCATAAAGCACAATGAAAGCACCAAAAGAAAAGATTACTCAACGCATGCCAGGATAAATAACGCTACTCGCCATCTACAAGGCTTCAGCACGAGCAACGTATGAGCGAACGAGCAAGGGTGACGCTACCCCGATCACGCAAGACGTGATCGGGGTCGCGTAGCACTTACCCGATGAAAAACCCTAAAACAGGGGAGGCGATACGCCGAGAGTTGATGATGATTGATTCTGTTTCTTGTTTATTCATGGTACATATTTATAGTCCGTAGACTTGTTCTCTTTAACTAACCCTAACCTAACACGACACGAATCTTAACTGTTTATTCCTAATTTACACGGCCTTATAGCCTCCATCTTCCACACGGGCCCGATTCGCAAGCTTTGTCACGACCGCCTTCCAAGCCCATCTTGCTCCGTGGCCCACTTCTGACTGGTCAAAATACGGTGATAACAGTAACGTGTCTTCTTAGGTGCCCCCGAGCCGGATCCTTCAAGTAATTGAAGGTATCGGCTCTCCAATCCCCCAGATCCAGCAGGTTTATTGGGAAATCAGCTCTATCCGCCGTATCCTTGTAACCTGAAGCCATCTGGGCAAGATCATTAGCCTCCAAATTTTGTACTCTTGGTATCCAATAGAAGTTTATATATCTGAACCGAGCCATTAGCTCTTGGCATTGTCTCCACAAGGGAAACAACAACTCACTCTCACATCGGTACGCTTCCGTGAGCTGAGAGATGACCAGTTTTGAATCCCCAAAAACTTCTACTGCTTCTGCTCCGGCCTCAAGAAGTAATTTCATACCTTTGTGCACCATTTCATACTCGGCTAGATTATTGGTGTAAGGTGTTAGCAATCTGATTGAAAAGGAATATGTTGCCCCACGAGGCGAAACGAGCAGGATACCTATGCCAGAAGGAATATGTTGCCCGACGAGGCGAAACGAGCAGGATACCTATGCCAGAACCATCTCCACAGACCGATCCATCAAAATACATTGCCCATGCGCAGATGGAAAGCGCTGCTATGTCTGAGCTGGTCCTTTCTGCAACGAGATCGGCCAGTGCCTGCCCTTTGACTGCCTTCGCAGGCTGGTACCGGATATCACTCTCTGACAAAGCAAACATCCACTTACCGAGTCGGCCTTTCAACACCGGGGCCGACAACATATGCTTGATAACATCTAATTTGCAGATGACAATTGTCTCGGCAGAAAGCAGGATGTGGTGGAGTTTCGTACAGGTAAAGAATAGACAAAGATATAATTTCTCAATTTCGGGGTACCTGGTCTCTGCATCTAACATCCTTCTGCTGAGGTAAAAAACAACTCTCTCCTTGCCATCATGCACTTGTACGATGACCGAAGCAATGGAAGTGTCACCTACTGATAGATAAACTTGGAATGGCTTACCTTGCTGGGATGGTACTAACACAGGCAGCTTGGATAAATATTCTTTGATATCTTCAAACGCCTGTTGTTTCTCTGCCCCCAAGCGGAACTCATCATTGTCTTTAATTTTTACCAACTCCATGAATGGCTCGATTCTTCCTGACAGATTGGAAATAAATCTCCTAACAAAAGTGATCTTGCCAATGAGTTGTTGGAGTTCCTTCTTTGTAGTAGGTGGCACCATTGTTCTTACAGCTTCTTGACTTTTTAGGCCGATCTCAATTCCTCATTCATGAACTAGAAAACCTAGGAACTGACCGGCCGATACACCAAAGGCGCACTTCTTTGGATTCATTCTAAGCCCGAACTTCCTGGTTCGTTCCAAAACTCGCCGTAGATCTCCTAAATGCCCTTCAGCCGATGCAGATTTCACCACCATGTCATCAATGTAAATTTCCACCAGCTTACCGATCAAGTCATGGAACATATAATTCATGGCCCGTTGGTATGTAGAACTCGAATAATCCCACTGCACCTGGTACTCTGAATGCGGTCTTGTGGATATCCTCTGGAGCCATAAAAATTTGGTTATAACCAGCGTTGCCATCCATGAAACTTAACATCTTGTGACCAGCAGCTGCATTAATCAACATCTCGGCAACCGGCATCGGGTACTCATCCTTCGGTGTGGCTCTGTTGAGATCTCTAAAATCAACGCAGACTCGCCACCGGCCATCCTTCTTCTGTACAGTCATAACAGTGGAAATCCATTCAGCATACCTGCAAGGCCTGATGAAGCCTGCCGCTAACATCTTTTCGACTTCTTTCTTAACTTCTTCCAGGACTTCGGCCTTCATTTGCCGTGCTTGTTGTTGGAACGGCCGAAATCCTGGCTTAAGAGGGAGCTGATGCTCAACAATACTTCTATCCAACCCGGGCATCTCTATGTAATCCCAGGCAAAACAGTCCGCATATTCTTTCAGCAGCACTATTATCAGCTCTCGCAGCTCTAGATTCAACTTTTTGCTAATAAATGTTGGCTGTGGCTTATCCCCCGGACCAATGTCGATTTCTTCCAGCTCGTCAGCAGATGTGAACCCGTATCCTAGTTTCCCTTCATCCATTAAGTCGATGCTGCAAATAAACGATGAGTACGATGTAAAAGGATTCAGCCGATCGCAGGGACCGGCCGACTTGTTCTTCTCATTAATTTGTGCCACTTTACAATCAACATATGGCCAACTACTCAAGCGGGCCTCTTTATGATCATTATAATGATGTAACATGGTTGACAAAAATAATTCACTTCTTATTTTTTTGGGGCCGATCGCAGGGATCGGCCTCTCCTGTTGCCTTGGTACAAACTAACTTTGGCACCCCGTTTACTCCGTAAGGCCAGTGGATGAGACCAGCCTCACCCCATTTTTTGTAGCTTCCGTGCGGTCACAACCTTCCAAGCTAATCCCTGAGATAGGCTCCTGGTCTTTCGAGTCCTAGACACTCATGGCAGCATGTGAAACTTCAACAAAATCATCCGCATGGACTACATCTACTTCATCTCCATCCCATTGAATCAGACACTGATGCATTGTAGAAGGAATATAGCAATTGGCATGGATCCAATCTCTCCCAAGCAGGACGGTGTATGAGCCCTTGCTGTTGACAACAAAAAACGAAGTAGGGATGGTCTTGCCTCCTACCATCAAATCCACGCTGAGGACTCCTTGCGCCTCCGAAGTTTGTCCGTTGAAGTCACTTAACGTGATGTTGGTTTTAATCAGATCCCCAACAGAATGCCCCAACTGGCGCAGCACTGAGTACGGCATTATGTTAACCGCCACTCCTGTGTCGACTAGCATCCTGCTGAATGGCTGGCCATTTATGTAACCCTTGAGATATAAAGCCTTCAGGTGCCTGCAATTCCTCTCTCGGGGCTTCTCAAATATGACTGGCCATGGCCCCAAGTCAAGTTGAGCCACTGGTACCTCCTCATGGCCTGGTGCATGAAACTCTGCAGGAAGAACAAACACCATGTGTGCATCAGCCGATGTCTTTATATCGACTTTCGACTTCTTGGGATGCCATACCTTCTTAGAGGAACTCATCTCTGCTTTTTGAGGGCGGTGAACTTTCTCAGCCAAATCTGGTTGCGCCTTCCTCAGTGTTTCCAAATATCGGGCCTCAGCTTCTTCCAGGCTGCGCCACCACTGCACCCTCCGCTTTTGGGACCGGTTAAGCCCATCAGGGCACCAGCGTGGTCGGTGATACTTGTCTTCCTCACCTTCTGAATTTCCCCCTGTGCGTGATGACTCGGCTTGTCCATAGCAAGGCTGCTTTGGTCCTAAACGCTGAAAAACTGAAGCACTTCTTGCATCTTGCTTCTGAGACTTGCACTCTGGGCAGTCCTCAAGGGTGGGTAGTCGTTTCATACCAGAATCCCAGCAGTACTTGAAGAACGCATAATGCCAATGATCTCGCGTATCCTCTCACTTCCTGAGGCGTTTCCCAATGTGCCGCTCGTATTCCTCTTCTTCAGTCTCGCATTGGAGACGCTGTTGATATTGATACTGGTATTTCCTCAGAAGATGAGAGAAAACCAGTCATTGATTCCTGACGTGCCTCACCTGCTCTTCGGTGATATAGTCCCTTTTCTTCTTTTTGGGGCCGATCGCGGGAATCGGCCTCCTACTTCCTTGTATGCTGATGTGATGTATGTCCTGCCATGTTAATACCGAGCATAAAATCCAGCTGACGACGTGTTGATCGGTCGTACCCTTCCACCATGTTTACATTTGGAAATGGTTGAGTATCAACCTTCATGCCATACTGCCCCAAGATTAATCGGCCTTGCTCAATAGCCGATTGTATCTGTCGCCGGAGTTCCTTGCAGTCACCGGTACCGTGAGTGAAAGAGTTATGCCACTTGCAGTATGATCTCCCCTGGAGCTCCTAAGCTGTTGAGATCTTGCAACCTTCAGGGAACTTCAACTGCTTCTCCTTCAAGAGTAAGTCAAATATTTGTTCAACCTTGCTCACATCAAAATCAAATCCTTTCGAAGGCCCCTGTTGTTTCACCCACTTGCAGGACACGGGTTTTACCCCCCGTGCCCACTCTACAACTTCTATCTCTTAGTCATCCCTAGAATCTTCGGAGTCTTCAGCGTCAACCATTACTACTTGACGTTTGAACTTATCTTGGTATAATTCTGGGTGGTGTTGCTCGTATACTGTCATCTTTTGTACCAGATGTGCCAAAGACTTGAACTCCAGCTGGAAAACCATATCTCTAATCAGTTTTACCAATCCCAAAGATGCCAATTCAACTGCCTCTTTTTCTGAAATCCGAGTCGAGTAGCACCGGTTCTTAACTTCTCTGAAACGCTGGATGTATTCCGCCACCATTTATCCCCGCTTCTGGCGGACCTGTGCCAAATTAGCAATCCCAGCCTCTGCAGCTTCTGAATGACATTGTATATGGAACTGTTCCTCTAGCTGCTTCCAGGTGTGGATAGAATTAGGACCCAATAATGCGTACCATCCAAAAGCCAGCCCTGTGAGAGACTGCGAGAAAAACCTCACTCGCAATGGATCCGACACCGAAATCATCCCTAGCTATGCTAGATATCGGCTCACGTGCTCTATGGAGCTGGATCCTTCCGCTCCACTGAACTTGGTGAACTCAGGCAGCCAATACTTGGGTGGCAGAGGAATCCAGTCGTACTCGCTCGGATACGGCTTGGTGTAGCCGATCGCTCGCCTTCTTGGGAGAATGCTAAATTAATCTCTCAAAATGGCACTAATCTGATCCACTGTATGAACTCCTGGGCCGAGTGCGTACCTTCGTGACTCGGCCCTATCGTATAAGTAGCCAGCCATGCCTGTTTGTCGGCATCAACTACAGATGTTTCTCCAGTCATTCTCTGCGTGGGTTGCGCCGGGTTGCCGCCATCCGGTATATACGCACAAACATACCCATGCGGTACCTCCTTAGGGGGTTCACTGAAGAATTGGTGATCAGCAGAGTCACCTTCCACCTTCTATATGATGTATGCTAGAGAATTATGTTGCTCTGGAGCTGCAAATGTGTAAGGCACTAGTGGCCTGGCTTGAGAAGGCAACTCCCCTCTGTGACTCCCTAAAGCAGGTCCTGTTGGAGAATACTGGTGTTTCATAGTCTCCTGCACCACACATACCGCGACGCGCTCAAGGGTGTTCACCAAACTCTCAGAATGTCAATGTAACGAATGAGCCACCATGTAGTTAACTTCCTGGTGGAGAGCTCGCGTGCGTTCTTCCATAGGAGTAGACAGATCCACTTCATCGAGTGCACCTTCAGATGAAAATCCCTTCCATCTGATGCGGTGGTGATGGGTCCTTTCAAATGAGCTGATGAGATCAGCTTCAAAAGCAGCCTTTATTTCATTATACTTCTGCTTGTGCTCATCAGACAACTCTTCATAAGTAATCGGGTTCTTATTCGGCATCTTGACAACGGAAGTCGATGTAGCCGAAGAAGACGAAGCAGTCGGTTGTAGTCGATGTAGTCGAAGGAAGTAGTCGATGTAGTCGATAAAGTAGTCGATGTAGTCGATGAAGTAGTCGATGAGGTCCCACTGGGTGTGCCAGAATGTGTTGTCGGTCAAAACCCACCGGCGAGCAACGACAGGCAACACGAGGAGCCGGGAGGCTTCCGAGACGGCTGGTAGGTCCCGGTCCCTCGGTCAACGGCCACTTGACCTACACCTGATCAGGAAGGTGTAGAAGTCATTATCAGTTATTTTCCTCCATGCACAGCCACGTCAAACATTAGTCCGAGCCGTGACAGGCTCTTAAAATAACTCCCAAGATCGGCTAGAAGAGCCGATGGAGCCTCTGCACTGAGTCGGACCTGTCTTTGTACCAGGTTGGACCTTCAGGTAACCCTCAGAATCGGCTAAAAGAAGCCGATTGCACCCATTTAACAGATCGGATCTATTAATATTTGAATGTCTTGTACAAATCCGATAGAAGAGATAAAAGCATGCTCTGTAATTACCAAGCTAATCCAATCTACGACAGTAAAAGTCTTCACCGTATGACCGGAATATCCTACGCGTGATTAAGCCTAACGAACATGAAAGGTAACAAGACGTCAACCTAGAAAGAGGCCTAAAAACCAACTAATAAGCTGATTCCTGGAACAATCTCTCCTTAAATTACCATAAAGCACCAAACATGCAGCCGGAACATTCAACCCGTTTGAAGGGCCTAATCATACGGATATTAAACCAAATCCTTGTAGTACAAAGAACTACCGTAACAGATTAGA
The DNA here is from genome assembly GCF_002211085.1 of Panicum hallii. Lineage (NCBI taxonomy): Eukaryota > Viridiplantae > Streptophyta > Magnoliopsida > Poales > Poaceae > Panicum > Panicum hallii. The sequence continues at coordinate 11,638 of NW_020356350.1, forward strand.
TCTACTAAGCAAGAACAGAGCAAGGTGCTGCCCTTGCACCTGGGACCATGTACAAGGGCAGCTAAATGATTACGAACAGCAAGCAGGGTATAGATACACTATTAAGAACTAATGCAGTATCATAATCGTTCAAGATAACTAGTGTTACTCGTCGTCAACAACGCTTCAGCACGAGAAACACAAAGATAAGTAGATAAATGCGATGCTGCCCCGACCATGCAGAGCATGATCGGAGCAGCATGTCAGTTACCTGGAGAAACCCTTGCGAAGAGGGATGGCGATGCGCTGAGAGTTTGTTGTGAATGTTGGATTTTTTTATTGAATCTCATGATACATATTTATAGTCCGAAGACTTGATCTCTTTAACTAACCCTAGCTGATTACAATACAATCTCTAACTTACTATATTTAAACTATCCTTACTAGATACACGGCCATCCTGGCCCTTAATACGCTCACACAGAAGCCGATTCGCAAATCGCAACGATGATCTCCTTCAGCCCACGTTGCTCTCGGCCCATCCTCTGGCCGAGTCAAATTAAGGCGATAACACCAGTACAACTTCGTTTTACCGGTTTATAACCGGTATCACGTGCAAGTTTGCTGAAGGGGCTTCGCTCCCTTATTTCCAGTAACATATTACTCGTTTTCGACTTGTATACTATACTTTTGAAGGGGCCTTGCTCTCATGTCAAGAAGTCCACTAGTTTACGACTAACTCTGCACATGTTCGACTACTTCGACTACTTGTCTTGACTACAACCCTAGTCGGGATCGACTCCGACTAGATGCCTTCATCGACTGTTCAAACATTAGCGGCTACTTGCTCCATGCCTGGACTCGGGGGCTAGCACCACTGTCCTGCCATGACTACTTTATGCTTATCATCTGGCTCCTAACTCGGGGGCTTGATGGACAAGTGAAGCGTCCCCCCCCCCATCAGGGAAGACTTAAAAGTGTTGCTTTATCAGTCCCAGGAGGCTGATAACACTTTTATTACATCAGATGGTACATCACCGTACAACTCTACGCGGTAATGGGCAGTGAAGCGCCACTATCGCGAGGATTACAACTAAAACCCACACTACTACACTAGCTACGAAAAGAGGATCATCAGAGTCTTGCGCCATGTGGAGATCCAACGGCGGCCTCAACCACAGGCAAGACTAGGTGCAGGACGGAACCCTACTCGACGTCTTCGGGGATATAGTCTGGATCTTCCACTATAAAAGTAAGAATGGGGTGACTACGAACGTACTCAGCAAGTCCAATCACACCCACGGAGGGGGTATAACAGAATTAAATGCACAGGATAATCCAAGGATGAAGTTAGGGTTTATTTGCAGAAAGTTCGGTTGTATGCAAGGGTTCGTTTAAAACATTTTCAAAACAAGTTTTATAGTACCAGAGAGCATATGATGTTGATCCACACAGGATCCAAGTTTTAAACCGCTACCGGACTCCCCGTCCGCCATAGCACACGGCACAACTGCCGGACACTTTCCAAACAACTCACACCAGCCCAACCGTTCCCAGAGAGAAACACTAGTTATGTGACTACACCGTAACTTGCCCAATACCATGGGCACGGCTATTCGAAAAGATTTTAACTCTACAGAGGTGTGCAACTTTACCCACAGGTGGGGTACCACAGCGCGAACACCTTAGTGCTGGTGCAGATCCCATCAAAGCCCTTACCCACCTTAGCTAGACCTGACTAGCCACCACAGGATCCATCAAGGGGTCATTCGACCTATCTCCGAGGTTTAACCGGGGCATAAGTCACACAGAGCTTATCCCTTCTCCTTGATCACCCGTTGCTCTCAGCTCTCCTGATGGCTATCAGACTAACTAGTGGGGTTTAAGCTAAGCCGTTGCCCACACAACGATCAAGTGGTTTGCACGACAGGAAGCTAGGTGAGATGACACATTAACTCGGTCCTTAGGGGTGACAAGATGGATATCTCCCTTCCTCGCTCAACCACACAGGTACGAGCACACCAACGGCAATTCACACAGAAATTCCATCCATCCCGTCTGACTCATCTTTCAAAACCACATTTTATCCCTTCCCACACGCACACTTTCTTTATAAAACCAGGTGGTCAAGGTATGGATATCACAAACAAGGGTGGCTATCCTACCATGTTTTCAGTAAGCAAAACCATGCAATTTTATAAAACAGGCCACTGGGTTGTGTTTATAAAAACTAGGACAGAAACATGCATCAAAGGGTGGAGTTGAACTTGCCATCGTCAAGTCCTTGCGGGAGGTCCTGATCGAAGCACTGTCCCTCGGGTTCAGGGTCGCAGAACTGGTCCTTGTTCGCTTGATCACACTCGGGAACTTCCTCATTCACTCCGTGTCCTACAACGCAAACAAACAGGCATACAATCAAGCGAAAGAACTAAAATCTTTTATCGTTGAGCTTGAATCGGAAATAATTTAGTTACGGAGGTAGGGGTAATATTTTTGGGTGGTTTCTTAATGGCATGGCTAGAACTATACTAGAAAGGGCGTGGTAAAGTTTCGGGTCGATCGGAGATTGTTTGGCGCATAAAATGATGAGTTAAAGATGGTTTCAGGGGTTAAACGGGAGTCGAGGGGCCTATTCATAATTATCTAAAGAGGGTAGGGGCTTATTTGTGAACCCTAGGAATATTCAGGGTATGCTAAAGGGTGTCGAGTATAATTGGGTTTACGTAATGGAGGGGCTTGGTTTGAAATGTTAAAAAGAGCAGGGTCTCTTTAGCAAAGAGGAATAACTAAGGGAGGGGGGTTCTTTTTTTTAGGGAATACAGGGAAAAAGGGGGGCTATGGGCAAAATGCCCCCTTCTCCCTCCTCTCCCTGCACAGAACAGAGGAGGGGGGGTAGGGCGCCGGCAGCGGCCCAATCCGGCCGGCCAGGGCCAAGGGCAGCTCGGGGTGAGGGGGATGAGAGAGAGGGGGTCACGGGGAACCAGTTCCCGGCCTCACCTTGAGCCGGGGTGGCGTGTGGAGGCGTGGCGACGGTGGGCTGCGGGCGGCGGCGGTGCTGGAAGCGAGGGAGGTGGCGGGCGGTGGCAGTGGAGGCCGTGGGGAGAAGAGGAGCGGGGTGGGGGCCTATTTATAGGCGGGATGAGGCGGTGGGGAGGCCGGAGTTAGGCGGAGGCCGGCGAGCAGCACGGAGCGCCATTAATGGCGCTCGGCCGTTTGCTTATGTCGCGACGCGCCGTGCGGCGAGGGCGCCGAGGTGCCGTACGTGGGGCTGTGCCGCCACAGGAGCAAGGAAGCGACGGCGCGCGCGGCGTGGCGGAGTGTTGGCGGCGGGCGGCGCGGCACGCGCGGGGAAGCGCTCGTGCACGTGCGCGTGCGGCGCGGCGAGGTGCGGGCCGGGGGCGGGGTGCGAGCGACGGACGGCACGGCGCGGCGCACGGCCACGCGTTGTGCGTGCGCGTGCGTCGCGGCACGGCCGGGCAGGGGGGCTCACACGCGGTGCGGCAGGGGCTCGCGCGCGGCGCGGGCAGGGGCTAGCGCGCGGCCGGGGTGAGCGCGCGGGGGTGCTCGGGCGTGCGCGTGTGCGCGGCGCGGGTGCGGTTGACCGGGAGCAGGCGCGCGCGCGCGTGAGGGAAGGAGGGGGGCGGCGTGGCCCGGAAGCCGGAGGCCGGGCGGCGCTCGGGAGCAGGGGAAGGGGAGAAGAGAAGGGAGGAGAACTGAGGAGGAAAAGAAAGAAAGGAAAGAGAGGGAAAAAGGAAAGAAGAGAGAAAAGAAATGGGAGAGAGAAAAAGGAAAAGAAAAAGGAGAGAGCAAGAGAGAAAAGGAAGGGGAGGGGGGTTGCATCGGCGCCGATCGTGGCGGCGACCGCGGTCGGTCGGCCACGCGCGTGTGTCATCCGCGCACTGCGCGAGACGAACGGAATCGCGACGGCGCTGATCACGGAAAAGCGGTCGCGCGTGGTCGTCAGCCGCTGTGCGGTGCGGGATGGGACAGCGATCCAGTTAGGGCTAGGGTTTTGTCGTCGGACAATTTTTTTACACGAGTTACTCTAGCGCGTGATTTAATTCAGTGAATTTTCAGGGCGTCACAAACCTACCCCACTTAAAATGAATCTCGTCCTCGAGATTCGACTGGTTCTCGAACAGATGGGGAAACTCCTTCTTCAGAGCCTCCTCGCGTTCCCAAGTTGCTTCCTCTACTCCGTGTCTGCTCCATTGAACTCTGCATATCCGTACTTCGGAGTTTCTTGTCCTCCTAGTGACGGTGTCTAGAATTTTGACCGGTACTTCCTGGTATCGCAGATCCGGCTACAGATCTATTGTTTCCACCGGCACGTGTTCTTCCTCGGGTATTCTCAAACACCTCCTTAATTGCGAGACATGAAACACTTGGTGTATATCTGACATTTCTTCTGGTAACTTTAGTCGGTATGCTACTGCTCCGACTCTCTTCAGAACCCGATACGTTCCAATGTATCGAGGGGCCAATTTACCTTGTACCTGAAATCTCCTTGTTCCTCGAATGGGTGAGACTTTGAGATAGACAAAATCCCCTGGGTTGAAACTTATTTCTCGCCTTTTCTTGTCTGCGTAGTTCTTCTGTCGGGATTGAGCCGCTTTCAACTTCTCGCGGATCTCCGCTACTTTTTCTTCTGCTTCTTTTATAAGTGTGGGTCCTACTAGTGCACGTTCTCCAACTTCTGACCACATCAGGGGGGTTTTGCACTTCCTTCCATAAAGAGCTTCGAATGGCGACATGCCCAAGCTGGCTTGGTAACTGTTGTTGTACGAGAATTCTGCATAAGGCAGACTCTGCTCCCAATCATTTCCATAGGTTAGGACGCACGCTCTCAGCATATCTTCCATGACCTGGTTCACCCTTTCGGTTTGACCATCCGTCTGTGGGTGGTATGCGGAGCTGAAATCTAACTTAGTGCCCATGGCTTTATGCAGGCTTTTCCAAAACCTAGAGGTAAATTGGGTTCCTCTATCTGAGACAATTCTGCTAGGCACTCCATGTAACTTTACTATGTTTTCCACATAAAGCTTTGCCAACTTTTCTCCACCGTAATTAGTTCGTACGGGTATGAAATGAGCCGATTTAGTGAGTCGGTCCACTATTACCCATATGGAATCGTGTCCCTTCTGTGTTCGGGGTAGACCCACTACAAAGTCCATCCCTATCTCATCCCATTTCCACACCGGGATAGGCAAGGGTTGCAATAATCCTGCCGGCTTTTGATGTTCGGCCTTGATCCTTTGACAAGTGTCACAATGAGCCACAAATCGTGCAATATCCGCCTTCATTCCATTCCACCAATATTTTTGCTTTATGTCCATATACATTTTGGTGGATCCTGGGTGGATGGAGTAGGCTGAGTTATGGGCTTCGTCCATGATTATCTGCCGGAAGTCTCCATTCTGGGGTATACAAATCCTATCCTCGTACCATAGCGTTTCCTTATCGTCTACTCTGAAGCCCGGTGCTTTGTTTTCTCCAGTTTGTCTGCAGATCTTTACTAGCTCCTGATCTGAGCCTTGAGCCTCTCTAATTCTATCCTCTAGTGTTGATCGGAGGGTCAGTACATGGTTGGAACCTTGAGGAACAATGTGCACATTTAATCGTGCCATTTCCTCGCGCAGATGGTCACCCTTGGGTCCATAGGATTTTCGACTTAAGGCATCAGCTACCACATTTGCTTTCCCGGGGTGATAATGAATTTCCAGGTTGTAGTCCTTGACCAACTCCAACCACCTTCTTTGCCTTAGGTTCAGATCTGGCTGGGTGAAGATATACTTCAGGCTCTTATGGTCGGTGTAAATCTCACACTTATTTCCAATCAAGTAGTGTCTCCAAATCTTAAGGGCATGCACTACGGCTGCAAATTCCAAATCATGGGTCGGATAGTTCTGCTCATGAGTCCTGAGTTGGCGGGAGGCATATGCAACGACTTTCCCGTCTTGCATCAGCACACACCCTAATCCTTGTCGGGATGCGTCACAATAAAGGACAAAATCCCGATGAATGTCCGGTAGGGTCAGCATCGGGGCGGTTGTCAACCTTTGCTTCAATTCTTGAAAACTTCTTTCACAAGATTCTGTCCAGGCAAACTTCTTCTCCTTCTTAAGAAATTCCATCATGGGTCGGGCTATCTTAGAGAATCCCTCAATAAATCTCCGGTAGTACCCGGCCAGTCCAAGAAAACTTCTGATTTCACTAACGTTGGTCGGCCGCTGCCAGTTGGAAACTGCTTCGACCTTCTCTGGGTCCACTGCCACGCCTTCCGCGGTCAGAATGTGACCAAGGAAAGCTACTCTCTCCAGCCAGAATTCACACTTGCTAAACTTGGCATATAGCTTATGTGTTCTCAGCTTTTCCAATACTACCCGTAGGTGTTGCTCATGTTCCTGAATACTCTTGGAGTAGATAAGTATGTCATCGATAAAGACTACGACAAACTTATCCAGCTCGTCCATAAATACTTTGTTCATGAGATTCATAAAATAGGCAGGGGCATTGGTTAGTCCGAAGGACATTACGGTGAACTCAAACTGCCCGTATCGGGTGACAAAAGCTGTCTTGGGGATATCACTTTCCCTAATCTTGAGCTGAAAATATCCTGACCTCAGATCGATCTTGGAAAAGTACTTGGCTCCTTTTAGTTGATCGAACAGGTCATCAATCTGGGGGAGGGGGTACTTATTCTTAATGGTAACCTCGTTCAGTGCTCGGTAGTCCACACACAGCCTCATACTCCCATCCTTCTTCTTGACAAATAGAACTGGAGCTCCCCACGGTGACGAGCTTGGCCTGATGAAGCCCATTCATTGCAGTTCCTCTAGTTGCTTCTTTAACTCCGCCAACTCAGAGGCTGCCATCCTATAGGGTCTCTTGGCTATAAGAGAGGTTCCAGGGATAACGTCGATGACGAACTCTATATCCCTGTCCGGCGGCATACCGGGAAGCTCTTTGGGGAATACATCTGGGTATTCGTTTACTACCGGGACTCCTTCTAAGGGCTTGGCTTCCACGCTAAACACCATTGGATCAAACTTACTATCCCGGGTATGGCAGATCACTTGGACTCCTTCGGGGTTTGTTAGGTGTACCACTTTGTCGGTACAGCCTATGAGACCATTGTGTCGGCTTAACCAGTCCATTCCAAGGATCACGTCTATTCCCCCAGACTTAAGTACTACCAATTCTGCTAGAAAGTCTACCCCACTTAAATTGATTCTTACCCATGGACAGCCTAATTGACAATTGATGTCGCCTCCAGGCATCCGGGTTAATAGGGGTGTTTTTAGTAGTACTGTAGGTATTTTGTGTTTTTCCACAAAGCTTGAGGATATGAACGAGTGCGACGCTCCAGAATCAAATAGTACTGTTGCCAGAGCTGAGTTGACTAGGTACTCACCGAGCACTATGCCCTGAGCTTCTTGAGCCTCCTGCGCGTCGATGTGGTTGACGCGGGCTCGTCCAAATGATTGCTGGGGCTGCTTCATCTGCTGACTGTTGTCGTTGTTGCGGATGGGCACTCGGTTGGCACCGGTTAGGGCTGGTCTGGGCCCATTCACCGTGTTGGAGAAGGTCGATGTACCCGGCTTATTCTTGGCATAAGGGCAATTGGCGATGAAATGCCCTGTCTCACGGCAGTTGAAACAGGCCCTAACATTGTTTTTGTCGGAGGCGACCAGGCTTGTATTACTCTGCGGGGCCCTCATGGTATTCTGACTCTTAGGCTGTGCTTCAGGGGCCCGTGGTCCTGTCACTTGGGACTGAGTCCTATACTGCATTGGGGCCTGAGATCTTGGTATAGTATAGCTGAAGTTTCTTGGCTTTTGGAAACGGTCCTGTTGGCGGGCCTTACTTTCTAGGAATTTGCGTTTGTTGTCCTTCCTCTCTTCGGCTTTGGCCCTTTCTGTAAGGATAGCCTTGTTCATCAGGGTATTAAAGTCAGGGTAGATCTGTGGGGTAAGCAAGGTCCGGAGTTCTGGGCTTAATCCCTTCTTGAACATGTCCTGTTTCTTATCATCGTCGTTCACTTCCTCCGGCGCATATCGGGCCAATTCTATGAACCGGTGGGTGTACTCCTCCACCGTCATGCTTCCTTGTTGTAGTGCGCGGAATTCATCCGCCTTGCGCTTCATGGTGGCCGAAGGGATGTGGTAGCGGCGGAACTCCCTCACGAATTCTCCCCAAGTGATGGTAGAGGCATCCTCGGCTGCAGCACAGTAATTTTCCCACCAAGCTAATGCGGTTCCGGTGAGTTGGTGGGCCGCCAGAAGGACTTTGTCTCGGTCCTGGCATTCGAATGGTTCGAGCTTCCTCTGGATCACTCGTAACCAGTCGTCTGCATCCAAAGGGTTGCAGGATCCGGCAAAGGTGGGCGGCTTGGTTCTTAGAAAGGCCGTCAGCTTGTCATTCATATTCTGCCCTCGTGGCTGCCGGTTAATGAGGGCATTGGCCAGAGTCTCCAGTATGAGGGTCTGGTTGTGGATTATTTGCGCCAAGTCCCCGAGGGGTGGGGGTGGTGGTAGCTGCTCTCCTTGATTTTCTCCTTGGTTCTGGCTGACTTCCTGTTCTTCCTGAGGGAGGTCTTGTTCAACAGGCTCTTGTTCAACAGGCTGTGCTCCGGCACCAGCGGTTGCGGGGTTCCGGCTACGGGAGGCCCTCGCGACGTTCCGGGGGGTCACCTGTTGATCGGGTAGATTGGGGGTTATGATTATGTGATGTTTAAGTTGTTTAATTCATATATAAGGCAGAATCTACCTTCTGCCGGTAGTCACACAGACAAACAGCACAGCAACCAGCACACAACATCACAACAAGCACAAACAACTTTATTTCTGCAAGGGGGTACAGCTTGGGGTAACGCTAGGTCTCATACTACTCGTCCGGGGTCACGTCTAAGGGCACGTCTTGAGCAGAAGGGGCTGAGGGGGGCGTCGGTTATTCTACTTGCGCGGTGTGCCTTCTTCCGGGGCGGAAAGGGTGAGAGGTCCTCGCTCGCCGTCCTCTGGGTTCCCATCGGTCAAGGGTTGCGTTGCAACATCCCCTTCGTCGGCGGCAGCAGATCTTTCAGGGTTCTCGGGTGGGGCTTGTGTGCTTCCAAAGAGGGGTCCCCATCCTATAACGGGCGTCCCGAGTAAAACATGGTCTTCTCCGATTGCCGGGACTGGTGTTCCACTCTGGGTCCATTCCTGCATGCGCCGGTCTCGGGCTTGCTTGAGGCTCTCTTTGGTGACTGCTTCGCTACTGACTGCGGCTGCGGCTCTTGCCTCGGCGTGGGCGGCCCGGATCTGCTGTAATCTCACTGCGAGCTCCGCTTGCTCGGCTCAATGGGTCTGCTCCCTTAGAAGGTTGGCTTGCTCATCAAAGAGTTGGTCCAGGGCGGCTAGGTAAATAGCCACTTGGTACAGGGGGCCTTCTTCGTGGCGACGTCGTTCCAGGTTTCTCATGCGTGCTTCCCAGACTGGGGTTCTGATGGCCGGCGGGAAGAACTTCGCTGGTGTGGGGGCGAGGTGTTCTTCAAAAATCCGGCACAAATAACGAAGTGCTTTTCTGATGGCCAAAGGGTAGGTGTCCTGGTGTTTAAACCCGGTGGCAGTCACTCGCCATGGCTGGATGTCGGGGTGGCGATTGCTCCTGGCGATGACCAGGATCACCCTGCAGCGGAGGGTACCATGGTGCTCGTACTCTCGGCTGTAGTACCTCGGGCGTTCTGTAATGCCAAGGCCTTCCAGGGTGTTGATCAAAAGGCTGGGAAAGCCAGGTGCAGCTTGGCAATCGCCCTGGGTCCATCCTTCCTCAGCCATCTGAAACAAGGACAGGGTAAACAATCTAGCACAGGTACAAAAGGGAGTAGATAACATTTATTACTGCAACATGGGGGTACAGTTTCCATGGCTACGTGGTTATTAGGGTAGGGTTCTAGCTCAGAGTGCTAATCCTATCATGGGGATTCCTCCTCGGCCTTGATAGGGCGCTTCTTTGTTGAAAGGAACCGATCCTTCTCATCTTCGGTCTGAGTACCCTTATCCCAATGGGTTTCCTCGGGTTCTTCTTCTTCTTCCTCTATCCATCCACCTATTCCGCTGCGGTTTTTGTATTCCTGTATCTGGGCTTGGAGGGCGGCTAAGGAATACTCGGCGCTTGCGGCTCTTGTCCGTTGTTCCTCCAGCTCCTGGGTTATCTTTTCAATCCCATGGATTAGCTACTTCAGTTGTGCCGCCTGTTCGCGGTAGAGTGCATCCAAGCCAGTAAGGTAGATGGACAGGTGGGAGACCGTATCTTCTAGGTCTTCTTCTTCTCGTCCAAGTCCCCTCATTCGGGCAATCCAAGTGCGTCCTCTTCCCTCAGCGGGTGGGAAAAATCCCATAGGAGTCCACTGAAGGTGGTGCCTGTAGAGCACACGCAGCCGTCGCAGGGCTTTACGGGCGGCCTTTCGGTAGGTGTCAGGGAAGCGGAAGCCAGAGGTGGAGATGAACCAAGGGTCCACATTCGGGTAGCGGGTGCTCCTTTCCACAAAGACCATCATATCGCACCGAAGGGTGCCTCCGGAGATGTATTCTCGGTAGGCATACTCTGGTGGTTCCATAACCCCAACGCGTTCCAGGCTGAGTAATAATAACTTAGGAAGGCCGGGCTCTGCGTGGCAGATTCCGTTAATCCATCCATTGTCAGCCATCTGGAACAGGGCAAAGACCAGCGGTGAGTGTTTGTGCAGAAAAATATCTAGGTCAGAACAAGTCCTAGGGTCTGAAACAGGGTTTCGCTCCTAGGGTCACGTCCTACGGCCAGCCTACGGCTCTGATACCACCTGAAGCGTCCCCCCCATCAGGGAAGACTTAAAAGTGTTGCTTTATCAGTCCCAGGAGGCTGATAACACTTTTATTACATCAGATGGTACATCACCGTACAACTCTACGCGGTAATGGGCAGTGAAGCGCCACTATCGCGAGGATTACAACTAAAACCCACACTACTACACTAGCTACGAAAAGAGGATCATCAGAGTCTTGCGCCATGCGGAGATCCAACGGCGGCCTCAACCACAGGCAAGACTAGGTGCAGGACGAAACCCTACTCGACATCTTCGGGGATGTAGTCTGGATCTTCCACTGTAAAAGTAAGAATGGGGTGACTACGAACGTACTCAGCAAGTCCAATCACACCCACGGAGGGGGTATAACAGAATTAAATGCACAGGATAATCCAAGGATGAAGTTAGGGTTTATTTGCAGAAAGTTCGGTTGTATGCAAGGGTTCGTTTAAAACATTTTCAAAACAAGTTTTATAGTACCAGAGAGCATATGATGTTGATCCACACAGGATCCAAGTTTTAAACCGCTACCAGACTCCCCGTCCGCCATAGCACACGGCACAACTGCCGGACACTTTCCAAACAACTCACACCAGCCCAACCGTTCCTAGAGAGAAACACTAGTTATGTGACCACACTGTAACTTGCCCAATACCATGGGCACGGCTATTCGAATAGATTTTAACTCTGCAGAGGTGTGCAACTTTACCCACAGGTGGGGTACCACAGCGCGAACACCTTAGTGCCGGTGCAGATCCCATCAAAGCCCTTACCCACCTTAGCTAGACCTGACTAGCCACCACGGGATCCATCAAGGGGTCATTCGACCTATCTCCGAGGTTTAACCGGGGCATAAGTCACACAGAGCTTATCCCTTCTCCTTGATCACCCGTTGCTCTCAGCTCTCCTGATGGCTATTAGACTAACTAGTGGGGTTTAAGCTAAGCCGTTGCCCACACAACGATCAAGTGGTTTGCACGACAGGAAGCTAGGTGAGATGACACATTAACTCGGTCCTTAGGGGTGACAAGATGGATATCTCCCTTCCTCGCTCAACCACACAGGTACGAGCACACCAACGGCAATTCACACAGAAATGCCATCCATCCCGTTTGACTCATCTTTCAAAACCACATTTTATCCCTTCCCACACGCACACTTTCTTTATAAAACCAGCTGGTCAAGGTATGGATATCACAAACAAGGGTGGCTATCCTACCATGTTTTCAGTAAGCAAAACCATGCAATTTTATAAAACAGGCCATCGTCAAGTCCTTGCGGGAGGTCCTGATCGAAGCACTGTCCCTCGGGTTTGGGGTTGCAGAACTGGTCCTCGTTCGCTTGATCACACTCGGGAACTTCCTCGTTCACTCGGTGTCCTACGACGCAAACAAACAGGCATACAATCAAGCGAAAGAACTAAAAGCTTTTATCATTGAGCTTGAATCGGAAATAATTTAGTTACGGAGGTAGGGGTAATATTTTTGGGTGGTTTCTTAATGGCATGGCTAGAACTATACTAGAAAGGGCGTGGTAAAGTTTCGGGTCGATCGGAGATCGTTTGGCGCATAAAATGACGAGTTAAAGATGGTTTCAGGGGTTAAACGGGGGTCTAGGGGCCTATTCATAATTATCTAAAGAGGGTAGGGGCTTATTTGCGAAACCTAGGAATATTCAGGGTATGCTAAAGGGTGTCAAGTATAATTGGGTTTACGTAATGGAGGGGCTTGGTTTGAAATGTTAAAAAGAGCAGGGTCTCTTTAGCAAAGAGGAATAACTAAGGGAGGGGGTTCTTTTTTTTGGGGAATATAGGGAAAAGGGGGGGGCTATGGGCAAAATGCCCCCTTCTCCCTCCTCTCCCCGCACAGAACAGAGGAGGGGGGGTAGGGCGCTGGCGGCGGCCCAATCCGGCCGGCCAGGGCCAAGGGCAGCTCGGGGTGAGGGGGATGAGAGAGAGGGGGTCACGGGGAACCAGTTCCCGGCCTCACCTTGAGCCGGGGTGGCGCGTGGAGGCGTGGCGACGGTGGGCTGCGGGCGGCGGCGGCGCTGGAAGCGAGGGAGGCGGCGGGCGGTGGCAGTGGAGGCCGTGGGGAGAAGAGGAGCGGGGTGGAGGCCTATTTATAGGCGGGATGAGGCGGTGGGGAGGCCGGAGTTAGGCGGAGGCCGGCGAGCGGCACGGAGCGCCATTAATGGGGCTCGGCCGTTTGCTTATGTCGCGACGCGCCGTGCGGCGAGGGCGCCGAGGTGCCATACGTGGGGCTGTGCCGGCACAGGAGCAAGGAAGCGACGGCGCACGCGGCGGGGCGGAGTGTTGGCGGCGGGCGGTGCGGCACGCGCGGGGAAGCGCTCGTGCGCGTGCGCGTGCGGCGCGGCGAGGTGCGAGACGGGGGCGGGGTGCGAGCAACGGACGGCACGGCGCGGCGCACGGCCACGCGTTGCGCGTGCGCGTGCGTCGCGGCACGGCCGAGCAGGGGGGGCTCGCGCGCGGCGCGGGCAGGGGCTGGCGCGCGGCCGGGGTGAGCGCGCGGGGGTGCTCGGGCGTGCGCGTGTGCGCGGCGCGGGTGCGGTTGACCGGGAGCAGGCGCGCGCGCGCGTGAGGGAAGGAGGGGGGCGGCGTGGCCCGGAAGCCGGAGGCTGGGCGGCGCTCGGGAGCAGGGGAAGGGGAGAAGAGAAGGGAGGAGAAGGGAGGAGGAAAAGAAAGAAAGGAAAGAGAGGGAAAAAGGAAAGAAGAGAGAAAAGAAATGGGAGAGAGAAAAAGGAAAAGAAAAAGGAGAGAGCAAGAGAGAAAAGGAAGGGGAGGGGGGTTGCGTCGGCGCCGATCGCGGCGGCGACCGCGGTCGGTCGGCCACGCGCGTGTGTCATCCGCGCGCTGCGCGAGACGAACGGAATCGCGCCGGCGCTGATCACGGAAAAGTGGTCGCGCGTGGTCGTCAGCCGCTGTGCGGTGCGGGATGGGACAGCGATCCAGTTAGGGTTAGGGTTTTGTCGTCGGACAATTTTTTTACACGAATTACTCTAGCGCGTGATTTAATTCAGTGAATTTTCAGGGCGTCACAACAAGAGACTCACGTGCCTCAAGGGACAGCCCTCATGCTTACATAATGGATGTTGTACACCTACTCGACACATACCCGATCCAAGAAGCTTTTTAAGTGTTATCTTGGGTAGATATTTGCTAACCATTATTTTAGGAATTTTATTCTGAAATAAGAAGTTTGTTCAATTTATTACTGTGGCAGAACCGCTCGAATTATTCCGGCTCAATTGCGCTATTGATCGCCGTTCAACTGCAATCAACTTAACACACTTCAAACGGAACAATCCTTTGGTCTGTCGGGTCTCCGCCCGATTCAACCACGGTTCAGCAGGATCGAAGCAGGTTTACCTCGCACGAAGGCGAGTTCACATCACAGAATAGCTCATCAACTTTAATTTACAGCCATATATATATACATTATTACAAACGAGTTCAAAGAGAAGTAAATTTATACAACCATGTTCAAACTGACAAGCGTAACAGCTTGTCTAAACTCACAGCGGAAGAAAAAGTTTTACGCGACTACACACGTCGCGATGGCGAACGCCAAGCTTAGCCCAGGGCTTGGTGTCACTCCGGAGGGTCTGTGCCGGCCGGGGACGGGTCCCACTCCACGGACCAGCCAAAAGGAACGGACGTTGGCCACACAAGGTTGTCCGTGGGGTTCTCGTAGGTTATACCTGAAACAGATATTGGCAAGGCTGAGTATTCTAATACTCAGCAAGGCTTACCCGGGGCTGGGTATACTTAGCCCATAACTAGACTCATGAAGGCATTGCAAAGGCTCTGGGTTTATTTTCAGCTGAAAAGCAACAAAGAGTATGAACTATTTTCAAGTTTTAGCTTCCATTTTCTAGTTGAGTATTTATTCTAGATTAGCACCTACACTAAGCAAGCAAGGTAGTGATTATTATCATCCATCAAGATTATCCATCATTAGTTTCACTTTTTACTCAATGTGGTAAAAGGGATAAGCAATCTCAATCCTCGTGAGAGGCGGACGATTCGAATCGAATTTAACCTTGCAAGGTAAACCTAACACACACGCTTGGAACACCAACAGGGCGTTCCAAAGCAACCGTTTACCTTTCTTTCCGACTCGTGGACAGGCCACCACAAGCGACTTGCAGGACCGTACGCACACCCAATGTGTACAGGACATACGTCTGTAGCGCGACTACAAAACCCGTATTCCTGTCTGCCTTGCAGAACGTACTCCCACAGGTCGGTGCGTGAAAAGAACTAAATTAATCGAGTGGTGGGAGGTATGTCCACTTACCGGGCCGATTGGTTACTAGGCTTACCGCTTACCATATTTCGCGGCATGTGGCTAGTACTTTCAAAAACTTAGCCACCACTACCACACATTCCGACCTTAAGACTTTTATCAAAACAGACAGGGTAAAACCTCAGGTCATGATACAACACATGACCCTGTCCGTCATCCCTATAGTGGTTGCAGAAATGTAAACATGCAACTCCTATATCGCGCGAGTGACAGGAAATCACCCGACTTCTACCGGTCCTATTAGCGAAGCATCTAACCGATAAAGACTCGGGAGCATTACATTGGATTCCTAGGATTCATGCATCTAGGGTTTCACTTCAACTCCTAGACTTAATGCAAGATATAATATAAATAAACATAGATTGCAGTGTAAATAAAATAATGGGATATGTCCGGGGCTTGCCTTCTGGAGTGGGGGTGGGGGCAGGAGAGTCAGAGGTTTCCGAACTCGGGTTCGGAACTTCAGTTAGTCCTTCGACGACTCGCGCTGGATCTTCTGGAAAGCCTTGGTCTTGTCCTAAGACCAGTTCGTAATCTCCGTCGTCGAGTGTCGTAGATTCTATATGAGATGCAATAAATTAAATGAGATGAAATTTAAATTTAAAATTTCCCATTTCAAATATCATAATTCATCCAATTAGCACACAAACATGCATAAAATAAAGAGGTTTTAGATTTAAAACACTATTTATAAAGATATGGTCGAGTTCATTGTAATAAGAACTAAAACATTTTAAATTAAATTTGAAATGAACCAAAATTTGAATTAAAAACTTTTAAACAAAAAATTATAGAAATTTAATTATAAAATATCATATTAGAGACTAACAATAGTGTTAATTTAGAAGAGGTTATATAATAGATTTATTTAATATTTCAAATTTGAAAGTTCAAATAAAAGAAGTTAAATTTAAATCAAGTTTAAGTCTGCAACTTAACACAAAGTTAACTAGAGTTCATAGAACCTTCATACTACACTTTAAGAAAAACAAAAGAACATGAAATAACAAGGTTGAGTGTATTTTACCCCTTAACTTTGGATTCGAAACACAGGTAGAAATATTCTATTTCAAACTAAACTCTATTAACAAAAGTCATAGAGTTTGAAATCTAGTTTCTAACAAAACTAGTTTTGCTATTTTTGGATTTTTCTGTGAATTGTTACGGATTTTACGAGACAGGAAAAACTCTCACATGAAATAACAAGTACTCCTTACAAACTAGTCCCTGCACTTTACAGTTAACCCCCTGAAAAGAAAATACAGAGAGCAATCAAGTCCAAGGCCATGGCCGGCGGTGAGGAAGCTCCTGTCCGGCCAAATTCCGGCCGGGGAAGTCGCCGGCGGTGAGGGAAAAAAAGGAGGGGGAGCACGAGGAGACTGCGGGCTACCTATTGGTGGTCTTGGAGGGGATCAAGGCGGCCGGAGGAGGGCTGCCCGCGGAGGTCAGAACCGGCGGCCGGTGGCGCACGGCGGCGGGGAACTTCCGGTGTGCGGAGGAGGAAAAGAACTAGCTGGGGAGGTGCGGTAGGGCACTAGGAAGCGGGTGGCGCTACGGGTTTGGGACGGGGAAGGGCGGAGGGTGAAGCTCCACGATGACCCGAGGTCCTGGCGGCGGCAATGGAGGAGCGGCGGGGTACTGGCGCGCGCGAGGAGGCCCGGGCGGCTCTTTTATAGCCAAATTGAGGAGAGAGGAGGGGGCACGGGCGGGTAAGGCTTCATCTGGGAGTTGCTACGGGGAGGATAAGAGCTTGGAGAGCACGGCAAGCGGCCGAGACACCGGCGGCGGCGCGGCAGTGCCGCAGGCGCCGTGGCGCGCGGACAGGGCGCCAACAGGGGAGGAAATGGAGCGGTGGCCGAGCAGAGGGGCGACGCGTGGACGGGGAAGAGCAGGGGGTGGCCGGCGGTGACCAGGGGCGGCGCATTACGCCGGCGGCAGAAGAACCAGGGGAGGAAGAGCAGAGGGAGCAGAGGCGCCTGAGGAAGAAAGGGGATGAACTGAATTGTGGACTGATTTGTAAATTCAGAGAAAGGCAGGGACCTTACTGTAAAGGACTTGCAACTTTTAAACCAATGCTCAAATGAAGATGGTTCAAAAAGCAAAAGTGCATGGTTTTTCGAACTCTACAACTTCTCTTTAAGGTTCATCTGCATTTGAGCAATAGTTTTAGAGATAAAATAGACTTAGTAATAATTTCGTATTTTATGTAAATCCCTAAGTAAAATTACTTTTACACATATGCCCTATGGTAATTTCATATATATTTTTGTAATTTAACCACAGATATCACTTTTTGCACACTAACCCTTATGCTTTTAAACTTTTCCCTCATCCCCCATCCATTTTGCATAAAAGTACCTTTAGTTAATATTAATTACATAAACATCCCTTCTTCCATAACATTACATGCATAAAGCATACATTTGCCATACTTTGGACATAAAAGCCTACCCAAACTCTAAGGTGTGACCAAGCTAATTACCTGAGTGTCACAGCCTTCCCTCCTAAAAGGAATCTCGTCCCGAGATTCCGAAGCAGGTTAGGGCAGGAAGATCAAGTTCGAAGATTGGTTTGGAAGAAACCGGGAAAGTTGTGCTGGAGATAAGATTCGGTTTCCCATGTTGCCTCTTCTTCTGTATGACGGTTCCACTGAACCTTGTACATTTTGGTGGTCTCTCTTCTGGTACTTCTTTCTTTCGTGTCGAGAATTCTGATAGGATGTTCTATATAGGTCAGATCTGGTTCGATTTCGATGGTTTGGGATTCGATGATTTCGGTAGGGATCTTAACACACTTTCTAAGTTGGGACACATGAAAGATGTTATGGATGGCCGCTAATTGAAGTGGAAGTTGGAGACGGTAAGCTACAGGTCCACAGATTTCAAGGATTTCAAAGGGTCCGATGTATCAAGGAGCAAGTTTTCCTTTTACACCGAATCTTTGAACACCTCGGGTAGGAGATACTCGAAGATATACGAAGTCTCCGACGTGAAACTGTAATGGTCTTCTTCGTATATCCGTGTAGCTTTTCTGTCGAGATTGGGCGGTCTTTAGATTATTCTGGATAAGCTTGACTTTATCCTCTGCTTCTATAACCAGATCGGGTCCAAAAATTTTACGCTCGCCGGTTTGTGACCAACTCAAAGGAGTTCGGCATCGGCGACCGTATAATGCTTCAAAGGGGGCCATCTTAATACTTGTCTGATAGCTATTGTTGTAAGAAAATTCTGCTAGTGACAAGTACTTATCCCAATTTTTGTCGAATTGGAGTACACAAGCTCTGAGCATATCTTCCAGAATCTGGTTTATTCGCTCAGTTTGCCCATCTGTCTGAGGATGATAGGCAGAGCTTCGAATTAACTTAGTCCCAAGAGCATCATGAAGTTGCTCCCAGAATCTAGCAACAAATTGTGCTCCACGATCAGAAATGATTGTTTTAGGTACTCCATGAAGACGAACAATTTGATCTAAATAGATCTCGGCATACTTCTTGGCAATATACGTAGTATGCACGGGAAGAAAATGTGCAGTCTTGGTTAATCGATCAACGATTACCCAAATAGAGTCGTGCCTCCGAGAAGTGTTGGGTAGGCCAACAATAAAGTCCATACTGATAGAGGTTGAAGGATACCAGCAGTCTTCAAATGACTGGCTTTGACTCTTTGGCAGATATCACATTCTGACACATATTTGGCTATTTCTCGTCTCATACGAGTCCACCAAAAGTTCTGTTTCAGATCCTGATACATCTTCGTACTGCCAGGATGTATAGAGAATTTGGATAAGTGGGCCTCGTCCATTATTTGCCTGCGGAGCTTATGGTCCTTGGGTACAACAATACGTTCGTTGAACCATAAAACTCCTTCAGGATCTATTCGGAAGCATTTATACTTCCCTTCTCCTTGCATTAGCTTCTGTTTAATGATTCTGACCCCTTTATTATGCTGTTGTGCTAGAACAATGCTATCTCTGAGTGTGGCTTCAACCGAAAGATGGTTTAAGTCACCTTGGGGAATGATCTCTAGGTTGAGTTTACTCATTTCCCAACAGAGAGTTTCGTCGAATGCTTCAATGGATAGACAAGAACAATGCGCTTTGCGACTAAGAGCATCCGCAACGACATTGGCCTTGCCCGGATGATAATGTACTTCCAAATCATAATCCTTGATAAGTTCTAGCCAGCGCCTTTGCCTCATATTCAGATCTGCCTGGGTAAAGATATACTTGAGGCTTTTATGATCGGTATAAATATGATATTTCGTACCCATCAGATGGTGTCTCCAGATCTTTAGGGCATGAATAACAGCTGCAAGTTCAAGATCATGAGTAGGGTAGTTCTGTTCATGAACCCTAAGTGCTCGTGATGCATATGCAATTACTCGGTTGTCTTGCATAAGTACACAACCAAGTCCAGTTCCCGATGCATCACAGTAGATGTCAAAAGACTTTGAGACATCTGGTTGAGCTAAGACTGGAGCAGTCGTAAGATGATTTCTGAGAATATGAAATGCATCTTCGCATTTTTGATCCCAGGAAAATTTTACACCTTTCTTTAGTAGTTCGGTCATAGGTTTGGCTATTCTGGAGAAGTCAGGAATGAAACGATGATAATAGCCAGCTAGACCGAGAAAACTACGAATTTGATGGACGGAGGTCGAGGGTTTCCAATCCATCACTTCTTGTACCTTACTGGGATCGACAGATATTCCATCACTAGAAATGGTATGGCCCAGGAATTTGACTGTATCTAGCCAAAATTCACATTTAGAGAATTTGGCATATAGGTGGTGGTCTCTTAATCGCTGAAGGATGACATGGAGATGCTTAGCATGATCTTCTGGAGTTTTAGAGTAGATCAAGATGTCATCAATGAAGACCACGACAAACTTGTCGAGCTCTTGCATAAAGACGGAATTCATGAGGTACATGAAATAGGCTGGGGCATTAGTGAGACCGAACGACATGACAAGATACTCGTATAGACCATACCGAGTGGAGAAGGCTGTTTTTGGAATATCACTAGGCTGAATCTTAATTTGGTGGTAGCCGGAACGAAGATCTATTTTTGAAAACACCTTGGCTCCGGCTAACTGATCAAAGAGGATATCAATGCGGGGTAGAGGATACTTATTTTTAATTGTCACCGCATTGAGAGGACGGTAATCGACACACAGCCTTAAGCTATTGTCTTTCTTTTTCACAAATAGGGCTGGACAACCCCATGGTGATGCACTTGGACGGATGAAGCCTTTGTCTAAGAGATCTTGGAGTTGGGTTTTTAATTCAGCTAACTCATTAGGAGGCATACGGTAAGGTCTCTTAGAGATAGGGGCTGTACCAGGTTGGAGTTCTATGATGAACTCGATATCTCTGTCTGGAGGCATTCCAGGCAAATCGTCTGGAAAAACATCAGGATACTCGCAGACAACAGGGATATCTTTTAACTGGACCCCAGTGGTAGCATGAGTACAAGGGGTGAAGTGTTGCTGTTGTGGAAGATAGAGAATGGTTGACTCACTCTCAGGTGAATTTATTTCTATAGTTCGGGAAGGAATATCTAAGGACACATGATGCTGGGTCATCCAATTCATACCCAAAAGGACATCCATTCCTTTTAGGTCTAATACTAGCAGATCTATTTTGATCAGATGACCACCCAGCTGAATTGGTACCATTCTACAGATTTGATTGGACAAAATCTTACCACCAGGAGTTATAATCCTATAGGCTTCATTTATATAACCGATATCCAAGCCCATTTTGGTCCCGCAATCCATACTAATAAAACTATGGGTGGCACCAGTATCAAAAAGAATAATAACGGGATGATGGTTGATAGAAAATGTACCCGTCATTATCGGTGCCCCTTCCGGGAGTTCGGAGAGTGTGGTGAGGTTTACCCTCCCTTGTCGGACCTGCACCACTTGTCTCTTACCCTTGCCCTTGTAGTTTGGATTAGATGTTTGCCCTTGGAAAGATTTCCTAGGTTGAGGGCAATCCTTGATGAAGTGGGACGGGCTTCCGCAATTGAAACAACGATTATTGTTGTTTCCTGGAGTAGCTGGCGGAAAGCTCGGCCGCAGACCTTGTTGAGGTTGTTGTTGATTTTGGGGCAGGGGTGGTCGGTTGAATTGCGCTTGCTGGGGAGGTCGGGCTACCCATCTGCCAAGTAAATTGCCTCGAGGCGGAGCTCGAGGAGCATTGCTTGGAACCAACCGATACCGCGGCGACTGTGGAGTTGCAGGCCCTGTGGGTGCTTTTCGTTTCTTTTCCGCTCTATGGGCGGCGATGCAATCTTCCTGAGTAATGGCCATGTTGACCAACTCATTGAAATCGTTGGCCTTCACTAAATTCAACCATTCTTTGAGCTTGGTGTTTAGGCCTCGACGAAAGCGATCACATTTGCGGGCATCAGTGTCCGCATGTGATCCCGCATACTGGCACAAGTGATTGAAAACTTGCGCATACTGGGTGACAGTGCGGGTACCCTGAGTCAAATTCAAAAATTCATTGAGCTTCCGCTCAATGAGTCCTGCTGGTATATGATGTGCGCGGAAGGCAGCCCGAAACTCATCCCAAATGACCACGTGTTCGGCGGGTTGCATTGCATGAAACTGGTCCCACCAAAGACGTGCATGGCCTCGGAGTTGCTGGGCTGCGAAGAGCACCTTGTTCTCCTCTGAACATGGAGCTGACAGTAAAGCGAACTTAGACTCGATAGTCCGCAACCAGGCATCTGCGTCCAGAGGCTCATCGGCCTTATGGAATATAGGAGGTTGGGTGCTGAGAAAGTCCTGATAAGTGGCCGATAGAGGTTCTCCTCGGCCTCGAGGTTGCTGCTGGAAATGGCCCATCTGAGCTTGTACAAGTTGATTTAGAAGCTCGGTTTGCCGGGCCATAACCTCGGCCAGGTTTGGAGGTGGCGGTGGTGGTTGCTGAGAACTACCAGGTTGTACTGCCCGGAATCCTTCCGGGGTTCCACGAGTAGCTCCAACCATCTGAAATCAAGGAGACATCCATTGTTAACCAAAATCTTGCTCCAATTTCAGATAATAGGCAATTATCAAACAGACTTGTAACGCATATGTCCCATTCAATCCACTTGTAACAGATGCACCGATATTGAATAGGATAACCAAAACTCAGGATTTGGATTGCTACATAGATATTAATATCCTTACATCTTACATCAACACACTCAAACTGTTACAAACTCTTACCTAAAAGTACATGCCACACATACAACAAGTGGCTTTATAACTAGGTAAACTACACACCACCTAGGTTACATCCAGCTACAGCAAGGAGAGTGACGTGCTAAAAGTCATCAAGGTTTCCCACTGATGACTGGCTACCAGAAGAGGAATGATGGGGACTGATGACAGGATCTCCATGCTCAGAATCAAGTTCTGAGACTCCTTCAATCTCCTCTGGATCTTCTTCTTCAGCTTCAGGTGCTGCAGGTGCAACGGGAGGAATCGGGGGCTGCTGCAATTCTTCAATCTGAGCTTGAGCATCATCCACCGCAAGGATCAGATCTTGAACTTGTGCCTGTAGAAATTCAATAACAGTATCTCGCTGAGTGATTATGTGATCACTCTCGTTGATCTGATCTTCACGATGATGGATGGTTTCATCCCGTGCCGTGATAATCTCTTCCTTTTGAGTCACTAAAGCCTGAAGCTGATCCACTTGAGTATTTTGTCTATCAGCTTCTCTATAGTGACCTCGGGCAATATAGATTGCTCGGCCCAACTCATGACGCAGAAGTAGATGATAATGATATTGTACATTCATAAACCGCATCATCCCTTGGAGTGCTTCCTCCGGTGGACCATCCAATCTATGACTCTCAGGGACGATTCTGAGATTCCATTCTGGCTCATCGGGGTTTGTCATGGAGAATAACCCAATGGGCTTTCCTGCAACTTCTTTTGGATGCTGAATACAGAAACGGTAGATTGCCTCTAATGCCGCTGCTTCAATAGTATCCACGATACGATAACCCATTACATTAACTTCGATGGGCGACCATTGAGAGTGAAATGGATGCTGTGGAATTGTCATTACGACATGAGCTCTATGAATCCCATCCTCCATAAACTCGACAGCATCATACTGAGGAGGCTCCGTGTAGTAAAAAGACTGCAAGGACTCCCAAAGTAGACGTGGAAAACCTTCCCAATGGAGGGCATTAGTATGAAGGTGCCCCTCCGAATCCCAGAAAACGTTAGAAGGTGTTGCCATCTGTGACCAGAATGCAAATGGTGGAACTTTTATCTTGTTAAGAGGGCACAAGATAAACAGAACAAGATAGTCAATGCTGATAACAGCAAGGATTGATAATCAGATGAAAACCTAGAATTCTATATAGGATACCCAACCTAATACTATCCTTAGAACTCCATTAGCCCATTCCAAAGACAAACAACATATCCTTCATATATGAAAATCCTTTTGTTTAACAGATTATGCATGCACGCACTACTCGTCCTCACAACCAAAACAACTGCCGAGTATCCTCGGACTTACGTGGTTAATTCCGGTGGCATAACCATACGTTTCTCACTATATATAACTAATCGATAAACCCTACGCATCCTAATAGCGTAAACGTGGTTAGTGTACCTGCAGAAGAATACACAGATATATATATCTCATGAACCTTTCATGGCAGCACGACATGAAAGCGTCCCCAAACATTACTGTTCACTATAGAAACAGCATCTGTACAATTACCGCCGTACAGACAACGTTAACATACGTCATCGAAACAACGTATTCACGTGGGGTACCGCAAAATGCGGGGGTATGAACAGCGATCGCCATACCCTGCGCCGAACCATATACTCCCAATATAATCAACCTAAGTTGGTATATTGGCAGCATCTCAAGTAGGCCACTGCTTAAGAAACAGCGTTCGGTTCGCATCACCGACGGGAAGGCCAAGCTCCCTCAGTTGGCTGAGGATCCTTACCTTCTTACCTCCGTACGTAGATGTCGTTACAGGAAGTAAGGTTGGGTTGTGCAGGAATTTAAGTTTTGACAGAAAGTAGTGCTGCAAGTCAGAACTATCTATACATATATAGATACTATTAGCCACCTGATACCTTCCCATATAAACCCTTAGGGCTTTACGTTCTAATCACCAACCTTAACGGATCCAACGTACTTTATGAATTCATTTGTTGGCAAACTTTTATCCAGAAAATACTTTTTAAGAACTATTCTAGATGTAAAGATAAACCTACAGCTCTGATACCAGCTGTGGCAGAACCGCTCAAATTATTCCGGCTCAAGTGCGCTATTGATCGCCGTTCAACTGCAATCAACTTAACGCACTTCAAACGGAACAATCCTTTGGTCTGTCGGGTCTCCGCCCGATTCAACCACGGTTCAGCAGGATCGAAGCAGGTTTACCTCGTACGAAGGCGAGTTCACATCACAGAATAGCTCATCAACTTTAATTTACAGCCATATATATATACATTATTACAAACGAGTTCAAAGAGAAGTAAATTTATACAACCATGTTCAAACTAACAAGCGTAACAGCTTGTCTAAACTCACAGCGGAAGAAAAAGTTTTACGCGACTACACACGTCGCGATGGCGAACGCCAAGCTTAGCCCAGGGCTTGGTGTCACTCCGGAGGGTCTGTGCCGGCCGGGGACGGGTCCCACTCCACGGACCAGCCAAAAGGAACGGACGTTGGCCACACAAGGTTGTCCGTGGGGTTCTCGTAGGTTATACCTGAAACAGATATTGGCAAGGCTGAGTATTCTAATACTCAGCAAGGCTTACCCGGGGCTGGGTATACTTAGCCCATAACTAGACTCATGAAGGCATTGCAAAGGCTCTGGGTTTATTTTCAGCTGAAAAGCAACAAAGAGTATGAACTATTTTCAAGTTTTAGCTTCCATTTTCTAGTTGAGTATTTATTCTAGATTAGCACCTACACTAAGCAAGCAAGGTAGTGATTATCATCCATCAAGATTATCCATCATTAGTTTCACTTTTTACTCAATGTGGTAAAAGGGATAAGCAATCTCAATCCTCGTGAGAGGCGGACGATTCGAATCGAATTTAACCTTGCAAGGTAAACCTAACACACACGCTTGGAACACCAACAGGGCGTTCCAAAGCAACCGTTTACCTTTCTTTCCGACTCGTGGACAGGCCACCACAAGCGACTTGCAGGACCGTACGCACACCCAATGTGTACAGGACATACGTCTGTAGCGCGACTACAAAACCCGTATTCCTGTCTGCCTTGCAGAACGTACTCCCACAGGTCGGTGCGTGAAAAGAACTAAATTAATCGAGTGGTGGGAGGTATGTCCACTTACCGGGCCGATTGGTTACTAGGCTTACCGCTTACCATATTTCGCGGCATGTGGCTAGTACTTTCAAAAACTTAGCCACCACTACCACACATTCCGACCTTAAGACTTTTATCAAAACAGACAGGGTAAAACCTCAGGTCATGATACAACACATGACCCTGTCCGTCATCCTTATAGTGGTTGCAGAAATGTAAACATGCAACTCCTATATCGCGCGAGTGACAGGAAATCACCCGACTTCTACCGGTCCTATTAGCGAAGCATCTAACCGATAAAGACTCGGGAGCATTACATTGGATTCCTAGGATTCATGCATCTAGGGTTTCACTTCAACTCCTAGACTTAATGCAAGATATAATATAAATAAGCATAGATTGCAGTGTAAATAAAATAATGGGATATGTCCGGGGCTTGCCTTCTGGAGTGGGGGTGGGGGCAGGAGAGTCAGAGGTTTCCGAACTCGGGTTCGGAACTTCAGTTAGTCCTTCGACGACTCGCGCTGGATCTTCTGGAAAGCCTTGGTCTTGTCCTAAGACCAGTTCGTAATCTCCGTCGTCGAGTGTCGTAGATTCTATATGAGATGCAATAAATTAAATGAGATGAAATTTAAATTTAAAATTTCCCATTTCAAATATCATAATTCATCCAATTAGCACACAAACATGCATAAAATAAAGAGGTTTTAGATTTAAAACACTATTTATAAAGATATGGTCGAGTTCATTGTAATAAGAACTAAAACATTTTAAATTAAATTTGAAATGAACCAAAATTTGAATTAAAAACTTTTAAACAAAAAATTATAGAAATTTAATTATAAAATATCATATTAGAGACTAACAATAGTGTTAATTTAGAAGAGGTTATATAATAGATTTATTTAATATTTCAAATTTGAAAGTTCAAATAAAAGAAGTTAAATTTAAATCAAGTTTAAGTCTGCAACTTAACACAAAGTTAACTAGAGTTCATAGAACCTTCATACTACACTTTAAGAAAAACAAAAGAACATGAAATAACAAGGTTGAGTGTATTTTACCCCTTAACTTTGGATTCGAAACACAGGTAGAAATATTCTATTTCAAACTAAACTCTATTAACAAAAGTCATAGAGTTTGAAATCTAGTTTCTAACAAAACTAGTTTTGCTATTTTTGGATTTTTCTGTGAATTGTTACGGATTTTACGAGACAGGAAAAACTCTCACATGAAATAACAAGTACTCCTTACAAACTAGTCCCTGCACTTTACAGTTAACCCCCTGAAAAGAAAATACAGAGAGCAATCAAGTCCAAGGCCATGGCCGGCGGTGAGGAAGCTCCTGTCCGGCCAAATTCCGGCCGGGGAAGTCGCCGGCGGTGAGGGAAAAAAAGGAGGGGGAGCACGAGGAGACTGCGGGCTACCTATTGGTGGTCTTGGAGGGGATCAAGGCGGCCGGAGGAGGGCTGCCCGCGGAGGTCAGAACCGGCGGCCGGTGGCGCACGGCGGCGGGGAACTTCCGGTGTGCGGAGGAGGAAAAGAACTAGCTGGGGAGGTGCGGTAGGGCACTAGGAAGCGGGTGGCGCTACGGGTTTGGGACGGGGAAGGGCGGAGGGTGAAGCTCCACGATGACCCGAGGTCCTGGCGGCGGCAATGGAGGAGCGGCGGGGTACTGGCGCGCGCGAGGAGGCCCGGGCGGCTCTTTTATAGCCAAATTGAGGAGAGAGGAGGGGGCACGGGCGGGTAAGGCTTCATCTGGGAGTTGCTACGGGGAGGATAAGAGCTTGGAGAGCACGGCAAGCGGCCGAGACACCGGCGGCGGCGCGGCAGTGCCGCAGGCGCCGTGGCGCGCGGACAGGGCGCCAACAGGGGAGGAAATGGAGCGGTGGCCGAGCAGAGGGGCGACGCGTGGACGGGGAAGAGCAGGGGGTGGCCGGCGGTGACCAGGGGCGGCGCATTACGCCGGCGGCAGAAGAACCAGGGGAGGAAGAGCAGAGGGAGCAGAGGCGCCTGAGGAAGAAAGGGGATGAACTGAATTGTGGACTGATTTGTAAATTCAGAGAAAGGCAGGGACCTTACTGTAAAGGACTTGCAACTTTTAAACCAATGCTCAAATGAAGATGGTTCAAAAAGCAAAAGTGCATGGTTTTTCAAACTCTACAACTTCTCTTTAAGGTTCATCTGCATTTGAGCAATAGTTTTAGAGATAAAATAGACTTAGTAATAATTTCGTATTTTATGTAAATCCCTAAGTAAAATTACTTTTACACATATGCCCTATGGTAATTTCATATATATTTTTGTAATTTAACCACAGATATCACTTTTTGCACACTAACCCTTATGCTTTTAAACTTTTCCCTCATCCCCCATCCATTTTGCATAAAAGTACCTTTAGTTAATATTAATTACATAAACATCCCTTCTTCCATAACATTACATGCATAAAGCATACATTTGCCATACTTTGGACATAAAAGCCTACCCAAACTCTAAGGTGTGACCAAGCTAATTACCTGAGTGTCACAGCCTTCCCTCCTAAAAGGAATCTCGTCCCGAGATTCCGAAGCAGGTTAGGGCAGGAAGATCAAGTTCGAAGATTGGTTTGGAAGAAACCGGGAAAGTTGTGCTGGAGATAAGATTCGGTTTCCCATGTTGCCTCTTCTTCTGTATGACGGTTCCACTGAACCTTGTACATTTTGGTGGTCTCTCTTCTGGTACTTCTTTCTTTCGTGTCGAGAATTCTGATAGGATGTTCTATATAGGTCAGATCTGGTTCGATTTCGATGGTTTGGGATTCGATGATTTCGGTAGGGATCTTAACACACTTTCTAAGTTGGGACACATGAAAGATGTTATGGATGGCCGCTAATTGAAGTGGAAGTTGGAGACGGTAAGCTACAGGTCCACAGATTTCAAGGATTTCAAAGGGTCCGATGTATCAAGGAGCAAGTTTTCCTTTTACACCGAATCTTTGAACACCTCGGGTAGGAGATACTCGAAGATATACGAAGTCTCCGACGTGAAACTGTAATGGTCTTCTTCGTATATCCGTGTAGCTTTTCTGTCGAGATTGGGCGGTCTTTAGATTATTCTGGATAAGCTTGACTTTATCCTCTGCTTCTATAACCAGATCGGGTCCAAAAATTTTACGCTCGCCGGTTTGTGACCAACTCAAAGGAGTTCGGCATCGGCGACCGTATAATGCTTCAAAGGGGGCCATCTTAATACTTGTCTGATAGCTATTGTTGTAAGAAAATTCTGCTAGTGACAAGTACTTATCCCAATTTTTGTCGAATTGGAGTACACAAGCTCTGAGCATATCTTCCAGAATCTGGTTTATTCGCTCAGTTTGCCCATCTGTCTGAGGATGATAGGCAGAGCTTCGAATTAACTTAGTCCCAAGAGCATCATGAAGTTGCTCCCAGAATCTAGCAACAAATTGTGCTCCACGATCAGAAATGATTGTTTTAGGTACTCCATGAAGACGAACAATTTGATCTAAATAGATCTCGGCATACTTCTTGGCAATATACGTAGTATGCACGGGAAGAAAATGTGCAGTCTTGGTTAATCGATCAACGATTACCCAAATAGAGTCGTGCCTCCGAGAAGTGTTGGGTAGGCCAACAATAAAGTCCATACTGATAGAGGTTGAAGGATACCAGCAGTCTTCAAATGACTGGCTTTGACTCTTTGGCAGATATCACATTCTGACACATATTTGGCTATTTCTCGTCTCATACGAGTCCACCAAAAGTTCTGTTTCAGATCCTGATACATCTTCGTACTGCCAGGATGTATAGAGAATTTGGATAAGTGGGCCTCGTCCATTATTTGCCTGCGGAGCTTATGGTCCTTGGGTACAACAATACGTTCGTTGAACCATAAAACTCCTTCAGGATCTATTCGGAAGCATTTATACTTCCCTTCTCCTTGCATTAGCTTCTGTTTAATGATTCTGACCCCTTTATTATGCTGTTGTGCTAGAACAATGCTATCTCTGAGTGTGGCTTCAACCGAAAGATGGTTTAAGTCACCTTGGGGAATGATCTCTAGGTTGAGTTTACTCATTTCCCAACAGAGAGTTTCGTCGAATGCTTCAATGGATAGACAAGAACAATGCGCTTTGCGACTAAGAGCATCCGCAACGACATTGGCCTTGCCCGGATGATAATGTACTTCCAAATCATAATCCTTGATAAGTTCTAGCCAGCGCCTTTGCCTCATATTCAGATCTGCCTGGGTAAAGATATACTTGAGGCTTTTATGATCGGTATAAATATGATATTTCGTACCCATCAGATGGTGTCTCCAGATCTTTAGGGCATGAATAACAGCCGCAAGTTCAAGATCATGAGTAGGGTAGTTCTGTTCATGAACCCTAAGTGCTCGTGATGCATATGCAATTACTCGGTTGTCTTGCATAAGTACACAACCAAGTCCAGTTCCCGATGCATCACAGTAGATGTCAAAAGACTTTGAGACATCTGGTTGAGCTAAGACTGGAGCAGTCGTAAGATGATTTCTGAGAATATGAAATGCATCTTCGCATTTTTGATCCCAGGAAAATTTTACACCTTTCTTTAGTAGTTCGGTCATAGGTTTGGCTATTCTGGAGAAGTCAGGAATGAAACGATGATAATAGCCAGCTAGACCGAGAAAACTACGAATTTGATGGACGGAGGTCGGGGGTTTCCAATCCATCACTTCTTGTACCTTACTGGGATCGACAGATATTCCATCACTAGAAATGGTATGGCCCAGGAATTTGACTGTATCTAGCCAAAATTCACATTTAGAGAATTTGGCATATAGGTGGTGGTCTCTTAATCGCTGAAGGATGACATGGAGATGCTTAGCATGATCTTCTGGAGTTTTAGAGTAGATCAAGATGTCATCAATGAAGACCACGACAAACTTGTCGAGCTCTTGCATAAAGACGGAATTCATGAGGTACATGAAATAGGCTGGGGCATTAGTGAGACCGAACGACATGACAAGATACTCGTATAGACCATACCGAGTGGAGAAGGCTGTTTTTGGAATATCACTAGGCTGAATCTTAATTTGGTGGTAGCCGGAACGAAGATCTATTTTTGAAAACACCTTGGCTCCGGCTAACTGATCAAAGAGGATATCAATGCGGGGTAGAGGATACTTATTTTTAATTGTCACCGCATTGAGAGGACGGTAATCGACACACAGCCTTAAGCTATTGTCTTTCTTTTTCACAAATAGGGCTGGACAACCCCATGGTGATGCACTTGGACGGATGAAGCCTTTGTCTAAGAGATCTTGGAGTTGGGTTTTTAATTCAGCTAACTCATTAGGAGGCATACGGTAAGGTCTCTTAGAGATAGGGGCTGTACCAGGTTGGAGTTCTATGATGAACTCGATATCTCTGTCTGGAGGCATTCCAGGCAAATCGTCTGGAAAAACATCAGGATACTCGCAGACAACAGGGATATCTTTTAACTGGACCCCAGTGGTAGCATGAGTACAAGGGGTGAAGTGTTGCTGTTGTGGAAGATAGAGAATGGTTGACTCACTCTCAGGTGAATTTATTTCTATAGTTCGGGAAGGAATATCTAAGGACACATGATGCTGGGTCATCCAATTCATACCCAAAAGGACATCCATTCCTTTTAGGTCTAATACTAGCAGATCTATTTTGATCAGATGACCACCCAGCTGAATTGGTACCATTCTACAGATTTGATTGGACAAAATCTTACCACCAGGAGTTATAATCCTATAGGCTTCATTTATATAACCGATATCCAAGCCCATTTTGGTCCCGCAATCCATACTAATAAAACTATGGGTGGCACCAGTATCAAAAAGAATAATAACGGGATGATGGTTGATAGAAAATGTACCCGTCATTATCGGTGCCCCTTCCGGGAGTTCGGAGAGTGTGGTGAGGTTTACCCTCCCTTGTCGGACCTGCACCACTTGTCTCTTACCCTTGCCCTTGTAGTTTGGATTAGATGTTTGCCCTTGGAAAGATTTCCTAGGTTGAGGGCAATCCTTGATGAAGTGGGACGGGCTTCCGCAATTGAAACAACGATTATTGTTGTTTCCTGGAGTAGCTGGCGGAAAGCTCGGCCGCAGACCTTGTTGAGGTTGTTGTTGATTTTGGGGCAGGGGTGGTCGGTTGAATTGCGCTTGCTGGGGAGGTCGGGCTACCCATCTGCCAAGTAAATTGCCTCGAGGCGGAGCTCGAGGAGCATTGCTTGGAACCAACCGATACCGCGGCGACTGTGGAGTTGCAGGCCCTGTGGGTGCTTTTCGTTTCTTTTCCGCTCTATGGGCGGCGATGCAATCTTCCTGAGTAATGGCCATGTTGACCAACTCATTGAAATCGTTGGCCTTCACTAAATTCAACCATTCTTTGAGCTTGGTGTTTAGGCCTCGACGAAAGCGATCACATTTGCGGGCATCAGTGTCCGCATGTGATCCCGCATACTGGCACAAGTGATTGAAAACTTGCGCATACTGGGTGACAGTGCGGGTACCCTGAGTCAAATTCAAAAATTCATTGAGCTTCCGCTCAATGAGTCCTGCTGGTATATGATGTGCGCGGAAGGCAGCCCGAAACTCATCCCAAATGACCACGTGTTCGGCGGGTTGCATTGCATGAAACTGGTCCCACCAAAGACGTGCATGGCCTCGGAGTTGCTGGGCTGCGAAGAGCACCTTGTTCTCCTCTGAACATGGAGCTGACAGTAAAGCGAACTTAGACTCGATAGTCCGCAACCAGGCATCTGCGTCCAGAGGCTCATCGGCCTTATGGAATATAGGAGGTTGGGTGCTGAGAAAGTCCTGATAAGTGGCCGATAGAGGTTCTCCTCGGCCTCGAGGTTGCTGCTGGAAATGGCCCATCTGAGCTTGTACAAGTTGATTTAGAAGCTCGGTTTGCCGGGCCATAACCTCGGCCAGGTTTGGAGGTGGCGGTGGTGGTTGCTGAGAACTAC
The DNA here is from genome assembly GCF_002211085.1 of Panicum hallii. Classification (NCBI taxonomy): domain Eukaryota; kingdom Viridiplantae; phylum Streptophyta; class Magnoliopsida; order Poales; family Poaceae; genus Panicum; species Panicum hallii. The sequence goes on from NW_020356350.1 coordinate 44,067, forward strand.
CAGGTTGTCCTGCCCGGAATCCTTCCGGGGTTCCACGAGTAGCTCCAACCATCTGAAATCAAGGAGACATCCATTGTTAACCAAAATCTTGCTCCAATTTCAGATAATAGGCAATTATCAAACAGACTTGTAACGCATATGTCCCATTCAATCCACTTGTAACAGATGCACCGATATTGAATAGGATAACCAAAACTCAGGATTTGGATTGCTACATAGATATTAATATCCTTACATCTTACATCAACACACTCAAACTGTTACAAACTCTTACCTAAAAGTACATGCCACACATACAACAAGTGGCTTTATAACTAGGTAAACTACACACCACCTAGGTTACATCCAGCTACAGCAAGGAGAGTGACGTGCTAAAAGTCATCAAGGTTTCCCACTGATGACTGGCTACCAGAAGAGGAATGATGGGGACTGATGACAGGATCTCCATGCTCAGAATCAAGTTCTGAGACTCCTTCAATCTCCTCTGGATCTTCTTCTTCAGCTTCAGGTGCTGCAGGTGCAACGGGAGGAATCGGGGGCTGCTGCAATTCTTCAATCTGAGCTTGAGCATCATCCACCGCAAGGATCAGATCTTGAACTTGTGCCTGTAGAAATTCAATAACAGTATCTCGCTGAGTGATTATGTGATCACTCTCGTTGATCTGATCTTCACGATGATGGATGGTTTCATCCCGTGCCGTGATAATCTCTTCCTTTTGAGTCACTAAAGCCTGAAGCTGATCCACTTGAGTATTTTGTCTATCAGCTTCTCTATAGTGACCTCGGGCAATATAGATTGCTCGGCCCAACTCATGACGCAGAAGTAGATGATAATGATATTGTACATTCATAAACCGCATCATCCCTTGGAGTGCTTCCTCCGGTGGACCATCCAATCTATGACTCTCAGGGACGATTCTGAGATTCCATTCTGGCTCATCGGGGTTTGTCATGGAGAATAACCCAATGGGCTTTCCTGCAACTTCTTTTGGATGCTGAATACAGAAACGGTAGATTGCCTCTAATGCCGCTGCTTCAATAGTATCCACGATACGATAACCCATTACATTAACTTCGATGGGCGACCATTGAGAGTGAAATGGATGCTGTGGAATTGTCATTACGACATGAGCTCTATGAATCCCATCCTCCATAAACTCGACAGCATCATACTGAGGAGGCTCCGTGTAGTAAAAAGACTGCAAGGACTCCCAAAGTAGACGTGGAAAACCTTCCCAATGGAGGGCATTAGTATGAAGGTGCCCCTCCGAATCCCAGAAAACGTTAGAAGGTGTTGCCATCTGTGACCAGAATGCAAATGGTGGAACTTTTATCTTGTTAAGAGGGCACAAGATAAACAGAACAAGATAGTCAATGCTGATAACAGCAAGGATTGATAATCAGATGAAAACCTAGAATTCTATATAGGATACCCAACCTAATACTATCCTTAGAACTCCATTAGCCCATTCCAAAGACAAACAACATATCCTTCATATATGAAAATCCTTTTGTTTAACAGATTATGCATGCACGCACTACTCGTCCTCACAACCAAAACAACTGCCGAGTATCCTCGGACTTACGTGGTTAATTCCGGTGGCATAACCATACGTTTCTCACTATATATAACTAATCGATAAACCCTACGCATCCTAATAGCGTAAACGTGGTTAGTGTACCTGCAGAAGAATACACAGATATATATATCTCATGAACCTTTCATGGCAGCACGACATGAAAGCGTCCCCAAACATTACTGTTCACTATAGAAACAGCATCTGTACAATTACCGCCGTACAGACAACGTTAACATACGTCATCGAAACAACGTATTCACGTGGGGTACCGCAAAATGCGGGGGTATGAACAGCGATCGCCATACCCTGCGCCGAACCATATACTCCCAATATAATCAACCTAAGTTGGTATATTGGCAGCATCTCAAGTAGGCCACTGCTTAAGAAAAAGCGTTCGGTTCGCATCACCGACGGGAAGGCCAAGCTCCCTCAGTTGGCTGAGGATCCTTACCTTCTTACCTCCGTACGTAGATGTCGTTACAGGAAGTAAGGTTGGGTTGTGCAGGAATTTAAGTTTTGACAGAAAGTAGTGCTGCAAGTCAGAACTATCTATACATATATAGATACTATTAGCCACCTGATACCTTCCCATATAAACCCTTAGGGCTTTACGTTCTAATCACCAACCTTAACGGATCCAACGTACTTTATGAATTCATTTGTTGGCAAACTTTTATCCAGAAAATACTTTTTAAGAACTATTCTAGATGTAAAGATAAACCTACAGCTCTGATACCAGCTGTGGCAGAACCGCTCGAATTATTCCGGCTCAAGTGCGCTATTGATCGCCGTTCAACTGCAATCAACTTAACGCACTTCAAACGGAACAATCCTTTGGTCTGTCGGGTCTCCGCCCGATTCAACCACGGTTCAGCAGGATCGAAGCAGGTTTACCTCGCACGAAGGCGAGTTCACATCACAGAATAGCTCATCAACTTTAATTTACAGCCATATATATATACATTATTACAAACGAGTTCAAAGAGAAGTAAATTTATACAACCATGTTCAAACTGACAAGCGTAACAGCTTGTCTAAACTCACAGCGGAAGAAAAAGTTTTACGCGACTACACACGTCGTGATGGCGAACGCCAAGCTTAGCCCAGGGCTTGGTGTCACTCCGGAGGGTCTGTGCCGGCCGGGGACGGGTCCCACTCCACGGACCAGCCAAAAGGAACGGACGTTGGCCACACAAGGTTGTCCGTGGGGTTCTCGTAGGTTATACCTGAAACAGATATTGGCAAGGCTGAGTATTCTAATACTCAGCAAGGCTTACCCGGGGCTGGGTATACTTAGCCCATAACTAGACTCATGAAGGCATTGCAAAGGCTCTGGGTTTATTTTCAGCTGAAAAGCAACAAAGAGTATGAACTATTTTCAAGTTTTAGCTTCCATTTTCTAGTTGAGTATTTATTCTAGATTAGCACCTACACTAAGCAAGCAAGGTAGTGATTATCATCCATCAAGATTATCCATCATTAGTTTCACTTTTTACTCAATGTGGTAAAAGGGATAAGCAATCTCAATCCTCGTGAGAGGCGGACGATTCGAATCGAATTTAACCTTGCAAGGTAAACCTAACACACACGCTTGGAACACCAACAGGGCGTTCCAAAGCAACCGTTTACCTTTCTTTCCGACTCGTGGACAGGCCACCACAAGCGACTTGCAGGACCGTACGCACACCCAATGTGTACAGGACATACGTCTGTAGCGCGACTACAAAACCCGTATTCCTGTCTGCCTTGCAGAACGTACTCCCACAGGTCGGTGCGTGAAAAGAACTAAATTAATCGAGTGGTGGGAGGTATGTCCACTTACCGGGCCGATTGGTTACTAGGCTTACCGCTTACCATATTTCGCGGCATGTGGCTAGTACTTTCAAAAACTTAGCCACCACTACCACACATTCCGACCTTAAGACTTTTATCAAAACAGACAGGGTAAAACCTCAGGTCATGATACAACACATGACCCTGTCCGTCATCCTTATAGTGGTTGCAGAAATGTAAACATGCAACTCCTATATCGCGCGAGTGACAGGAAATCACCCGACTTCTACCGGTCCTATTAGCGAAGCATCTAACCGATAAAGACTCGGGAGCATTACATTGGATTCCTAGGATTCATGCATCTAGGGTTTCACTTCAACTCCTAGACTTAATGCAAGATATAATATAAATAAGCATAGATTGCAGTGTAAATAAAATAATGGGATATGTCCGGGGCTTGCCTTCTGGAGTGGGGGTGGGGGCAGGAGAGTCAGAGGTTTCCGAACTCGGGTTCGGAACTTCAGTTAGTCCTTCGACGACTCGCGCTGGATCTTCTGGAAAGCCTTGGTCTTGTCCTAAGACCAGTTCGTAATCTCCGTCGTCGAGTGTCGTAGATTCTATATGAGATGCAATAAATTAAATGAGATGAAATTTAAATTTAAAATTTCCCATTTCAAATATCATAATTCATCCAATTAGCACACAAACATGCATAAAATAAAGAGGTTTTAGATTTAAAACACTATTTATAAAGATATGGTCGAGTTCATTGTAATAAGAACTAAAACATTTTAAATTAAATTTGAAATGAACCAAAATTTGAATTAAAAACTTTTAAACAAAAAATTATAGAAATTTAATTATAAAATATCATATTAGAGACTAACAATAGTGTTAATTTAGAAGAGGTTATATAATAGATTTATTTAATATTTCAAATTTGAAAGTTCAAATAAAAGAAGTTAAATTTAAATCAAGTTTAAGTCTGCAACTTAACACAAAGTTAACTAGAGTTCATAGAACCTTCATACTACACTTTAAGAAAAACAAAAGAACATGAAATAACAAGGTTGAGTGTATTTTACCCCTTAACTTTGGATTCGAAACACAGGTAGAAATATTCTATTTCAAACTAAACTCTATTAACAAAAGTCATAGAGTTTGAAATCTAGTTTCTAACAAAACTAGTTTTGCTATTTTTGGATTTTTCTGTGAATTGTTACGGATTTTACGAGACAGGAAAAACTCTCACATGAAATAACAAGTACTCCTTACAAACTAGTCCCTGCACTTTACAGTTAACCCCCTGAAAAGAAATACAGAGAGCAATCAAGTCCAAGCCATGGCCGGCGGTGAGGAAGCTCCTGTCCGGCCAAATTCCGGCCGGGGAAGTCGCCGGCGGTGAGGGAAAAAAAGGAGGGGGAGCACGAGGAGACTGCGGGCTACCTATTGGTGGTCTTGGAGGGGATCAAGGCGGCCGGAGGAGGGCTGCCCGCGGAGGTCAGAACCGGCGGCCGGTGGCGCACGGCGGCGGGGAACTTCCGGTGTGCGGAGGAGGAAAAGAACTAGCTGGGGAGGTGCGGTAGGGCACTAGGAAGCGGGTGGCGCTACGGGTTTGGGACGGGGAAGGGCGGAGGGTGAAGCTCCACGATGACCCGAGGTCCTGGCGGCGGCAATGGAGGAGCGGCGGGGTACTGGCGCGCGCGAGGAGGCCCGGGCGGCTCTTTTATAGCCAAATTGAGGAGAGAGGAGGGGGCACGGGCGGGTAAGGCTTCATCTGGGAGTTGCTACGGGGAGGATAAGAGCTTGGAGAGCACGGCAAGCGGCCGAGACACCGGCGGCGGCGCGGCAGTGCCGCAGGCGCCGTGGCGCGCGGACAGGGCGCCAACAGGGGAGGAAATGGAGCGGTGGCCGAGCAGAGGGGCGACGCGTGGACGGGGAAGAGCAGGGGGTGGCCGGCGGTGACCAGGGGCGGCGCATTACGCCGGCGGCAGAAGAACCAGGGGAGGAGAGCAGAGGGAGCAGAGGCGCCTGAGGAAGAAAGGGGATGAACTGAATTGTGGACTGATTTGTAAATTCAGAGAAAGGCAGGGACCTTACTGTAAAGGACTTGCAACTTTTAAACCAATGCTCAAATGAAGATGGTTCAAAAAGCAAAAGTGCATGGTTTTTCAAACTCTACAACTTCTCTTTAAGGTTCATCTGCATTTGAGCAATAGTTTTAGAGATAAAATAGACTTAGTAATAATTTCGTATTTTATGTAAATCCCTAAGTAAAATTACTTTTACACATATGCCCTATGGTAATTTCATATATATTTTTGTAATTTAACCACAGATATCACTTTTTGCACACTAACCCTTATGCTTTTAAACTTTTCCCTCATCCCCCATCCATTTTGCATAAAAGTACCTTTAGTTAATATTAATTACATAAACATCCCTTCTTCCATAACATTACATGCATAAAGCATACATTTGCCATACTTTGGACATAAAAGCCTACCCAAACTCTAAGGTGTGACCAAGCTAATTACCTGAGTGTCACAGCCTTCCCTCCTAAAAGGAATCTCGTCCCGAGATTCCGAAGCAGGTTAGGGCAGGAAGATCAAGTTCGAAGATTGGTTTGGAAGAAACCGGGAAAGTTGTGCTGGAGATAAGATTCGGTTTCCCATGTTGCCTCTTCTTCTGTATGACGGTTCCACTGAACCTTGTACATTTTGGTGGTCTCTCTTCTGGTACTTCTTTCTTTCGTGTCGAGAATTCTGATAGGATGTTCTATATAGGTCAGATCTGGTTCGATTTCGATGGTTTGGGATTCGATGATTTCGGTAGGGATCTTAACACACTTTCTAAGTTGGGACACATGAAAGATGTTATGGATGGCCGCTAATTGAAGTGGAAGTTGGAGACGGTAAGCTACAGGTCCACAGATTTCAAGGATTTCAAAGGGTCCGATGTATCAAGGAGCAAGTTTTCCTTTTACACCGAATCTTTGAACACCTCGGGTAGGAGATACTCGAAGATATACGAAGTCTCCGACGTGAAACTGTAATGGTCTTCTTCGTATATCCGTGTAGCTTTTCTGTCGAGATTGGGCGGTCTTTAGATTATTCTGGATAAGCTTGACTTTATCCTCTGCTTCTATAACCAGATCGGGTCCAAAAATTTTACGCTCGCCGGTTTGTGACCAACTCAAAGGAGTTCGGCATCGGCGACCGTATAATGCTTCAAAGGGGGCCATCTTAATACTTGTCTGATAGCTATTGTTGTAAGAAATTCTGCTAGTGACAATACTTATCCCAATTTTTGTCGAATTGGAGTACACAAGCTCTGAGCATATCTTCCAGAATCTGGTTTATTCGCTCAGTTTGCCCATCTGTCTGAGGATGATAGGCAGAGCTTCGAATTAACTTAGTCCCAAGAGCATCATGAAGTTGCTCCCAGAATCTAGCAACAAATTGTGCTCCACGATCAGAAATGATTGTTTTAGGTACTCCATGAAGACGAACAATTTGATCTAAATAGATCTCGGCATACTTCTTGGCAATATACGTAGTATGCACGGGAAGAAAATGTGCAGTCTTGGTTAATCGATCAACGATTACCCAAATAGAGTCGTGCCTCCGAGAAGTGTTGGGTAGGCCAACAATAAAGTCCATACTGATAGAGGTTGAAGGATACCAGCAGTCTTCAAATGACTGGCTTTGACTCTTTGGCAGATATCACATTCTGACACATATTTGGCTATTTCTCGTCTCATACGAGTCCACCAAAAGTTCTGTTTCAGATCCTGATACATCTTCGTACTGCCAGGATGTATAGAGAATTTGGATAAGTGGGCCTCGTCCATTATTTGCCTGCGGAGCTTATGGTCCTGGGTACAACAATACGTTCGTTGAACCATAAAACTCCTTCAGGATCTATTCGGAAGCATTTATACTTCCTTCTCCTTGCATTAGCTTCTGTTTAATGATTCTGACCCCTTTATTATGCTGTTGTGCTAGAACAATGCTATCTCTGAGTGTGGCTTCAACCGAAAGATGGTTTAAGTCACCTTGGGGAATGATCTCTAGGTTGAGTTTACTCATTTCCCAACAGAGAGTTTCGTCGAATGCTTCATGGATAGACAAGAACAATGCGCTTTGCGACTAAGAGCATCCGCAACGACATTGGCCTTGCCCGGATGATAATGTACTTCCAAATCATAATCCTTGATAAGTTCTAGCCAGCGCCTTTGCCTCATATTCAGATCTGCCTGGGTAAAGATATACTTGAGGCTTTTATGATCGGTATAAATATGATATTTCGTACCCATCAGATGGTTCTCCAGATCTTTAGGGCATGAATAACAGCCGCAAGTTCAAGATCATGAGTAGGGTAGTTCTGTTCATGAACCCTAAGTGCTCGTGATGCATATGCAATTACTCGGTTGTCTTGCATAAGTACACAACCAAGTCCAGTTCCCCGATGCATCACAGTAGATGTCAAAAGACTTTGAGACATCTGGTTGAGCTAAGACTGGAGCAGTCGTAAGATGATTTCTGAGAATATGAAATGCATCTTCGCATTTTTGATCCCAGGAAAATTACACCTTTCTTTAGTAGTTCGGTCATAGGTTTGGCTATTCTGGAGAAGTCAGGAATGAAACGATGATAATAGCCAGCTAGACCGAGAAAACTACGAATTTGATGGACGGAGGTCGGGGGTTTCCAATCCATCACTTCTTGTACCTTACTGGGATCGACAATATTTCCATCACTAGAAATGGTATGGCCCAGGAATTGACTGTATCTAGCCAAAATTCACATTAGAGAATTGGCATATAGGTGGTGGTCTCTTAATCGCTGAAGGATGACATGGAGATGCTAGCATGATCTTCTGGAGTTTTAGAGTAGATCAAGATGTCATCAATGAAGACCACGACAAACTTGTCGAGCTCTTGCATAAAGACGGAATTCATGAGGTACATGAAATAGGCTGGGGCATTATGAGACCGAACGACATGACAAGATACTCGTATAGACCATACCGAGTGGAGAAGGCTGTTTTTGGAATATCACTAGGCTGAATCTTAATTTGGTGGTAGCCGGAACGAAGATCTATTTTGAAAACACCTTGGCTCCGGCTAACTGATCAAAGAGGATATCAATGCGGGGTAGAGGATACTTATTTTTAATTGTCACCGCATTGAGAGGACGGTAATCGACACACAGCCTTAAGCTATTGTCTTTCTTTTTCACAAATAGGGCTGGACAACCCCATGGTGATGCACTTGGACGGATGAAGCCTTTGTCTAAGAGATCTTGGAGTTGGGTTTTTAATTCAGCTAACTCATTAGGAGGCATACGGTAAGGTCTCTTAGAGATAGGGGCTGTACCAGGTTGGAGTTCTATGATGAACTCGATATCTCTGTCTGGAGGCATTCCAGGCAAATCGTCTGGAAAAACATCAGGATACTCGCAGACAACAGGGATATCTTTTAACTGGACCCCAGTGGTAGCATGAGTACAAGGGGTGAAGTGTTGCTGTTGTGGAAGATAGAGAATGGTTGACTCACTCTCAGGTGAATTTATTTCTATAGTTCGGGAAGGAATATCTAAGGACACATGATGCTGGGTCATCCAATTCATACCCAAAAGGACATCCATTCCTTTTAGGTCTAATACTAGCAGATCTATTTTGATCAGATGACCACCCAGCTGAATTGGTACCATTCTACAGATTTGATTGGACAAAATCTTACCACCAGGAGTTATAATCCTATAGGCTTCATTTATATAACCGATATCCAAGCCCATTTTGGTCCCGCAATCCATACTAATAAAACTATGGGTGGCACCAGTATCAAAAAGAATAATAACGGGATGATGGTTGATAGAAAATGTACCCGTCATTATCGGTGCCCCTTCCGGGAGTTCGGAGAGTGTGGTGAGGTTTACCCTCCCTTGTCGGACCTGCACCACTTGTCTCTTACCCTTGCCCTTGTAGTTTGGATTAGATGTTTGCCCTTGGAAAGATTTCCTAGGTTGAGGGCAATCCTTGATGAAGTGGGACGGGCTTCCGCAATTGAAACAACGATTATTGTTGTTTCCTGGAGTAGCTGGCGGAAAGCTCGGCCGCAGACCTTGTTGAGGTTGTTGTTGATTTTGGGGCAGGGGTGGTCGGTTGAATTGCGCTTGCTGGGAGGTCGGGCTACCCATCTGCCAAGTAAATTGCCTCGAGGCGGAGCTCGAGGAGCATTGCTTGGAACCAACCGATACCGCGGACTGTGGAGTTGCAGGCCCTGTGGGTGCTTTTCGTTTCTTTTCCGCTCTATGGGCGGCGATGCAATCTTCCTGAGTAATGGCCATGTTGACCAACTCATTGAAATCGTTGGCCTTCACTAAATTCAACCATTCTTTGAGCTTGGTGTTTAGGCCTCGACGAAAGCGATCACATTTGCGGGCATCAGTGTCCGCATGTGATCCCGCATACTGGCACAAGTGATTGAAAACTTGCGCATACTGGGTGACAGTGCGGGTACCCTGAGTCAAATTCAAAAAATTCATTGAGCTTCCGCTCAATGAGTCCTGCTGGTATATGATGTGCGCGGAAGGCAGCCCGAAACTCATCCCAAATGACCACGTGTTCGGCGGGTTGCATTGCATGAAACTGGTCCCACCAAAGACGTGCATGGCCTCGGAGTTGCTGGGCTGCGAAGAGCACCTTGTTCTCCTCTGAACATGGAGCTGACAGTAAAGCGAACTTAGACTCGATAGTCCGCAACCAGGCATCTGCGTCCAGAGGCTCATCGGCCTTATGGAATATAGGAGGTTGGGTGCTGAGAAAGTCCTGATAAGTGGCCGATAGAGGTTCTCCTCGGCCTCGAGGTTGCTGCTGGAAATG
>NW_020356351.1:0-53637 GCF_002211085.1 Panicum hallii
TGCTGTTGAACATGTGGAAGACGGAATCCACAGGGCTCATGTCAGGATGAGTATACCTCAGCATCCCTTCCGTTCACAATGGCAGCCCATTGAGGTCAGCACGACGGGCTACAGGATTATGGACACCATTGAAGCAGCGGCCCTAGAAGCCATTTATGCCTTTTGCAGTCAACACCCCGAGGAAGTTGTAGGACAACCTATAGGTTTGTTCGCCACAACAGATCCTAGTGAAGTGGAGCGAGACCTCAGAATAATTCCTGAAAGTCATAGGTTGGAGGTCCACCAGGAGAAGTAGTGCAAGGAATGAGGCGTTACACGGGCGTGCAATACCACTATCACATGCTGCTACGCCGTGAGATAAGCCATCTGATTACTGCTGCGCGAAGTTTCCACGGGGACGCTGCCAGATACTTCACCCAGGCAGACCAACTTCAAGCAGTGGTAATGAGAAGAACGGAATAATTGCTACTCAAAACGAGACCATCCATCATCGTGAAGATCAGATCAACGAGAGTGATCACATAATCACTCAGCGGGATACTGTTATTGAATTTCTACAGGCACAAGTTCAAGATCTGATCCTGCAGTGGATGATGCTCAAGCTCAGATTGAAGAATTGCAGCAGCCCCCGATTCCACCTGTTGCACCTGCAACACCTGAAGCTGAAGAAGAAGATCCAGAGGAGATTGAAGGAGTCTCCGAGCTTGATTCTGAGCATGGCGATCCTGTCGTCAGTCCCTATCATTCCTCTTTTGGAAGCCAGTCATCAGTGGGCAATTTTGATGACTTTTAGTCATAGTGACAGCGTGGTGGATTAGATGTAATAAATGTATAAGATGTAACATAAGTAGTGGGTAGAACATCTAGTTATAAAGCCACTTGTTGTATATGTGGCAAGTATTTTTGGGGTAAAAGTTTGTAACCTTGGGAGTGTACTGATGTAAGATAGTAGTATCTTTATAGTAATCCAATCCTAAGTTTCGGTTATCCTGCTCAACATCTGTGTACCTGTTATAAGTAGATTGAATGGAGCATATGCATTATATTTCAGCTGGATAAATTGTATCTTATCTGAAATTGGAGCAAGATTATGGTTGATAATGGATATCTTATTTATTTCAGATGGTGGGAGCTACTCGAGGAACCCCGGAAGGATTCCGGGCAGGACAACCCGGTAGTTCCCAGCAACCACCGCCGCCACCTCCGAATTTGGCCGAGGTTATGGCCCGGCAGACTGAGCTATTAAATCAACTTGTACAAGCTCAGATGGGCCATTTCCAGCAGCAACCGCGAGGCCGAGGTGAACCTCTGTCGGCCAACTATCAGACTTCCTCAGCACCCAACCTCCTTTATTCCACAAAGCCGAGGAACCTTTAGATGCGGATGCCTGGTTGCGGACTATTGAGTCCAAATTTGCCTTACTGTCAGCTCCATGTTCAGAGGAGAACAAGGTGCTTTTTGCTGCCCAGCAACTCAGAGGCCATGCACGTCTTTGGTGGGATCAGTTCCATGCAATGCAACCCGCCGAACACGTGATTATTTGGGATGAGTTTCGGACTGCATTCCGCGCACATCATATACCAGCAGGACTCATTGAGCGGAAGCTCAATGAATTTCTAAGCCTGACCCAAGGTACCCGTACGGTTACACAGTATGCACAGGTTTTCAATCACCTGTGCCAGTATGCGGGATCACATGCGGATACAGATGCCCGCAAATGTGATCGTTTCCGTCGAGGCCTAAACACCAAGCTCAAAGAATGGCTGAATCTAGTGAAGGCCAATGATTTCAATGAGTTGGTCAACATGGCCATAACTCAAGAAGATTGCATTGCCGCCCACCGAGCGGAAAAGAAACGAAAAGCACCCACCGGGCCTACAACTCCACAGTCGCCGCGGTATCGGTTGGTCCCGAGCAATGCCCCTCGAGTTCCATCTCGAGGCAACATATCTGGCAGATGGGTAGCCCGACCTCCCCAACAAGTACCATTCAACCGACCACCCCTGCCACAAAATCAGCAACAACCTCAACAAGGTCTGCGGCCGAGCTTTCCGCCAGCTACTCCAGGAAACAGCAATTATCGCTGTTTCAATTGCGGAAGCCCGTCCCACTTCATCAAGGATTGCCCTCAACCTAGGAAATCATTCCAAGGGCAAACATCTAATCTGAATTATAAGGGCAAGGGTAAGAGACAAGTGGTGCAAGTCCGACAAGGGAGGGTGAATCTCACTACACTCTCCGAACTCCCTGAAGGGGCACCAATACTGACGGGTACATTTTCTATCAATCATTACCCCGTTACTGTTCTTTTTGATACTGGTGCTACCCATAGCTTTGTCAATACAAAATTGGGGACTAAGATAGGCTTGGAAATTTGTCCTGTTAATGGGATATATATGATAACAACTCCTGGTGGTAGTATCTCTGCAAATCACGTCTGTAGAGGCGTACCAATTCAAATGGGCAACCATTTGATGAGGGCAGATTTATTATTGTTGGATCTAAAAGGAGTGGATGTTCTTTTAGGAATGAATTGGATGACCCAGTACCATATATCCATAGATATCCCTTCCCGTATGGTGGAGATAGGTTCATTAGAGCATGAATCTACTCTTCTTTATCTACCACCATCAAAGTCGTTCAACTCTTACACCTATGCTGTATCTGGGGTTAAGCTAGAAGATATTCCAGTCGTCTGTGAATATCCGGATGTTTCCCAGATGACTTACCTGGAATGCCCCCAGACAGAGATATTGAGTTCATTATAGAACTTCAACCTGGTACAGCCCCTATTTCCAAAGATCTTATCGCATGCCTCCTAATGAGTTGGCCGAGTTAAAAATCCAACTCCAAGATCTCTTAGATAAAGGCTTCATTCGTCCAAGTGCATCACCATGGGGTTGTCCGGCCTTATTTGTGAAAAAGAAAGATAATAGCTTAAGGCTGTGTGTTGATTATCGTCCCCTCAATGCGGTGACTATCAAAAATAAGTACCCTCTACCCCGCATTGATATCCTCTTTGACCAATTAGCCGGAGCCAAGGTGTTTTCTAAAATAGATCTTCGTTCCGGCTACCACCAAATTAAAATTCGGCCCAGTGATGTTCCAAAAACAGCTTTCTCCACTCGATATGGTCTATACGAGTATCTTGTCATGTCGTTTGGTCTCACTAATGCCCAGCCTATTTCATGTACCTCATGAATTCAGTTTTCATGCAAGAGCTCGACAAGTTTGTCGTGGTCTTCATTGATGACATCTTGATCTACTCTAAAACTCCAGAAGATCATGCTAAGCATCTCCATGTCATCCTTCAACGATTAAGAAACCACCACCTATATGCCAAATTCTCTAAATGTGAGTTTTGGCTAGATACGGTCAAATTTCTGGGCCATACCATCTCTAGTGACGGAATATCTGTCGATCCCAGTAAAGTACAAGAAGTGATGGATTGGAAACCCCCAACCTCCGTCCATCAAATTCGTAGTTTTCTCGGTCTAGCTGGCTATTATCGCCGTTTCATTCCTGACTTTTCCAGAATAGCCAAACCTATGACCGAACTACTAAAGAAAGGTGTGAAATTCTCCTGGGATCAAAAATGCGAAGATGCATTGCATATCCTTAGAAATCATCTTACGACTGCACCAGTCTTAGCTCAACCAGATGTCTCAAAACCTTTTGACATCTATTGTGATGCATCAGGAACTGGACTTGGTTGTGTACTTATGCAAGACAACCGAGTCATTGCATATGCATCACGAGCACTTAGGGTTCATGAACAGAACTACCCTACTCATGATCTGGAACTTGCAGCTGTTATTCATGCCCTAAAGATCTGGAGACACCATCTGATGGGTATGAAATGTCATATCTACACTGATCATAAAAGCCTCAAGTATATCTTTACCCAAGCAGACCTGAATATGAGGCAAAGACGCTGGCTAGAACTAATCAAAGATTATGATTTAGAAGTACACTATCATCCCGGCAAAGCTAACGTTGTTGCCGACGCCCTCAGTCGCAAGGCACATTGCTCCTGCTTGTCCGTTGAAGCGTTCAACGAGACTCTCTGTTGGGAAATGAGTAAACTTAATCTAGAGATCGTTTCCCAAGGTGACTTAAACCATATCTCGGTTGAAGCCACACTCAGAGATAATATTGTTCTAGCACAACAGCGTAATGAAGGGGTTAAAATCATCAAACAGAAAATAACCCAAGGTGAAGGGAAATATAAGTGCTTCCGAGTAGATCCTGAAGGAGTTTTATGGTTCAACGAGCGTATTGTTGTACCAAAAGACCATAAACTCCGAAAACAAATAATGGATGAAGCCCATCTATCTAAATTTTCCATACACCCCGGTAGTACGAAGATGTATCAGGATCTAAAACACAACTTTTGGTGGACTCGTATGAGACGAGAAATCGCCAAATATGTGTCAGAATGTGATATCTGCCAAAGAGTCAAAGCCAGTCATTTAAAGACTGCTGGTATTCTTCAACCGCTACCTATTCCTTCATGGAAATGGGAGGATATCAGCATGGACTTTATCGTTGGCTTACCCAACACTTCTCGGAGGCATGATTCTGTTTGGGTAATCGTTGATCGATTAACCAAAACCGCACACTTCCTTCCCGTGCATACTACGTATATTGCTAAGAAGTATGCTGAGATCTATTTGGATCAAATTATTCGACTTCATGGAGTACCTAAAACGATCATTTCTGATCGTGGAGCACAATTTGTTGCAAGGTTCTGGGAGCAACTTCATGAAGCTCTTGGGACTAAATTAATTCGAAGCTCCGCCTATCATCCTCAAACGGATGGGCAAACTGAGCGAATAAACCAAATTCTGGAAGATATGCTCAGAGCTTGTGTACTCCAATTTGACAAAAATTGGGATAGATACTTGTCACTAGCAGAATTCTCTTACAACAATAGCTATCAGACAAGTATTAAAATGGCTCCCTTTGAAGCATTATACGGTCGCCGATGCCGAACTCCTTTGAGTTGGTCACAAACCGGCGAGCGTAAAACTTTTGGACCCGATCTAGTTGTAGAAGCAGAGGATAAGGTCAAGCTAATCCAGGACAATCTAAAGGCCGCCCAATCTCGACAGAAAAGCTACGCTGATATACGAAGAAGACCCTTACAGTTTCACGTCGGAGACTTCGTATATCTTCGAGTATCTCCTATCCGAGGTGTTCAAAGATTCGGTGTAAAAGGGAAGCTTGCCCCTCGATACATCGGACCCTTTGAAATCCTTGAAATTTGTGGACCTGTAGCTTATCGTCTCCAACTTCCTTCTCAATTAGCGGCCATCCATAACATCTTTCATGTATCCCAACTCAGAAAGTGTGTTAAAATCCCCACCGAGATCATTGATTCCCAAGCTATCGAAATCGAACCAGATTTGACCTATACAGAACATCCCATCAGAATTCTCGACACGAAAGAAAGAAGTACCAGAAGAGAGACCATCAAAATGTACAAGATTCAATGGAATCATCACACAGAGGAAGAGGCAACATGGGAAACCGAATCTTATCTTCAACGCAACTTTCCCGATTTCTTCCAAACAAATCTTCGAACTTGATCTTCCTGTTCCATCCTGCTTCAGAATCTCGGGACGAGATTCTTTTTAGGGGGGAAGGCTGTGACACTCAGGTAATTAGCTAGGTTATATCTTAGATTTTAAGCATGCTTGTATGTTCAAAGTTTGGCAAAAATATACTTTATGTACGCAATGTTATGAAAGAAAGGACGTTTATGCAATTAATATTAACTAAAGGCCCTTTTATGCAAAATGGATGGAGATGAGGGAAAAGATTAAAAGCATAAGGGTTATTTTGCAAAAAGTAGTATCTGTGGTCAAATTGTAAAAATATATGTGAAATTACCATAGGATGTATGTGCAAAAGTAATTTTACTTAGGGATTTACATAAAACATGAAATTATTACTAAGTTCATTTTAACTCAAAAACTATTGCTCAACTGTAGATGAACCTTAAAGAGAAGTTGTAGGGTTTGAAAAACCATGCACTTTTGATTTTTGGACCATCTCCATTTGAGCATTGGTTTAAAGGTTACAAGCCCTTTACAGTATAGCCCCTGGCTTTCTCTGAAATCACAGTTTAGTCCACAAGTCAGTTCACCTCCCCTTCTTCCTCCCTGCGTTCTGCCCCCCCCCCCTGCTCTGCTTCCTCTGTTTCTTCTGTCGCCGGATTTATGGGCCGCACTGGCTCACCGCCGGCCAGCTCCCCTGCCCTTCCCCATCCACGCGTCGACTCTTGCTTGGCCACCGCTCTACCCCTCCCCTTTGCTGGCGTCCTGGCCGCGCGCCACGGCGCCTGCGGCACTGCCGCACCGCCGCCGGCGCCACTCCTGCCGCCGCCGCAAAACCCTGCGGCCGGCCTTATCCCCTCCCCTCCCTCCTGCTCTACGACACTAGCAGCTCACCGTCGATCCGCTTGCCTATAAATTGACGCCCCCGACCTCCCCCGCGCGCGTGTCAGTACCTCGCCGCTCCTCCATTGCCGCCGTGAGCTCGGGCCACCGTGGGACTTCTCCTTCCGCCCTTTCCCTCCTCAAATTGACTGTACCGTGAGCTTCCTCGTGCCCTATAGAACCTCCCCAGCCAGTTCTCTTCCACCTCCGCCCACCGGAAGCCACCCGCCGCCGTGCGCCTCCAGCCACCGGCTCGGCCCACCGCGGGTAGCCCTCCTCCGACCGCCTTGACCCCCTCCGAGACCGCCCACAGGTAGCCCTAGGTCCCCTCGTGCTCCCCCTCTCTTTTCCCCTCACCGCCGGCGACCTCACCGGCCGGAATCTGGCCGGGCAGGAGCTTCCCCACCGCCGGCCATGGTTTGGGTTTAATTGCGTGGAGTACTTTCTTTCCAGGGGGCTAGATGTTAAATGCAGGGACTAATGTATAAAGGAAATCTGTTATTTCATGTGAGGGTCTATTCTGTCTTGTAAAATTCATAACAATCCACAGAAAAATCTAAAAATAGTGAAACAAATTTTGTTAGAAAGTAGATTTCAAACTCTATGACTTTTATTAATAGAGTTTAGTGTGAAACAAAATACTTTTGCCTTTATTAAACATCTAAAATTAAGGGGTAATACACATGTGATCTTGTCATTTCATGCTCTTTTGTTTATCTTTAAGTTTAGCATGATATTCTTTAAGCCCTAAATGACCTTGTGCAATTTCAAACTCCACATTTAATTTAAACTTAACATCTTTAATTTGAACTTTCAAATTTAAAATAAACCTAATGTAGAACCTCTTCTAATTGGAATTTTAGTAATCACTAATGTAATGTTTTATGATGCTAATATATAATTAAGTTTCTATGATCTTTTATTTAAAGTTTTGAAATCAAATTTTAGTTTATTTCAAATTTAACCCAAAGGCTTAATTTATATTACAATAAACTTTTACCATATCTTATAAATGGTGTTTCAAATCTAAACCCTCTTTATTCTATACATGTTTGTGTGCTAATTGGATGTGATATAATATTTGAATTTTAAATTTAAAATTCACCTTATTAATGTATTGCATTTCATATAGAATCAACGACACTCGACGACGGGGACTACGAATTGGTCTTAGGACAAGACCAAGGTTTTTCAGAAGATCCAGCACACGTCGTCGAAGGACTAACTGAAGTTCCGAACCCGAGTTCGGAAATCTCTGACTCTCCTGCCCCTACCCCTACTCCCGAAGGCAAGCCCCGGACATATCCCACTACTTTATTTACACTGTAATCTATATCTAGCTATATTATACTTTGCATTAGGTCTAGGAGTTGAGATGAAACCCTAGATGCATAAATTCTAAGAATCCAATGTAATGCTCCCGAATCCTTAACGGATAGATGCTTCGCTAATAGGACCGGTAGAAGTCGGGTGATTTCCTGTCACTCGCGCGATATAGGAGTTGCATGTTTACATTTCTGCAACCACTATAAGGATGACGGACAGGGTCATGTGTTGTATCATGACCTGAGGTTTTACCCTGTCTGTTTTGATAAAAGTCTTAAGGTCGATCCGTGTGGTAGTGGTGGCTAAGTTTTTGAAAGTACTAGCCACATGCCGCGAAATATGGTAAGCGGTAAGCCTAGTACCCGATTGGCCCGGCAAATGGACGCGCTCCCACCACTCGACTTTTATTTTATGTTTACACGCACCGACGTGTGGGAGTACGTTCTGCAAGGCAGACAGGAATACGGGTTTTGTAGTCGCGCTACAGACGTATGTCCTGTACACATTGGGTGTGCGTACGGTCCTGCAGTCGCTTGTGGTGGCCCCGATCCATAACCCGGAATATGAGGGAAACGGTTGCTTCGGAATGCCCTGTTGGTATTCCAAGCGTGTGAGTTAGGTTTACCTTGCAAGGTTAAATTCGATTCGAATCGTCCGCCTCTCACGATGCTTGAGACTGCTTATCCCTTTTACCACATTGAGTAATAAGTGTAATTGTTGATGAGATAATCCTGATGGATGATAATCACTACCTTGCTTGTTTAGTGTAGGTGCTAACCTAGAATGGCTAACCAAGTTAGAATCTGAAAGCTAAAATTTGAAAGTAGTTCATACTCTTTGTTGCTTTTCAGCTGAAAATAAACCTAGAGCCTTTACAATAACTTCATGAGTCTAGTTATGGGCTAAGTATACCCAAACCCGGGTAAGCCTTGCTGAGTATTAGAATACTCAGCCTTGCTAATGTCTGTTTCAGGTCTAACCTACGAGAATCCCACGGACAGCTTTGAGTGGCCTACGTCCGTTCCATTTGGCTGGTCCGTGGAGTGGGACCCGTCCCCGGCCGGCACTGACCCTCCGGAGTAACACCAAGCCCCGGGCTAAGCTTGGTGTCTACCTTCGCGACGCCGGTAGTCGCGTAAAACTTTTTCTTCCGCTGTGAGTTGGACAAGCTGTTATGCTTGTCAGTTGAACATGGTTATGTATAAGTTTACCTGTCTTTGAAACTCGTTTGTAATAATGTATATATGGTTGTAAAATTAAAAATTGATGAGCTAATCTGTGATGTGAACTCGCCTTCGTGCGAGATAAACCTGCTTCGATCCTGCTGAACCGTGGTTGTATCGGGCGGAGACCCGACAGACCAAAGGATTGTTCCGTTTGAAGTGCGTTAAGCTGATTGCGGATCGTACGGCGGTCATTAACGCACTTGAGCCGGAATAATTCGACCGGTTCTGCCACAGCATCGGTATCGAGGTGCCCTGCATGATCCCAAAAGAGGTTTGATGGAGCCGCCATCTGAAACAAGAATTCAGATGGTGAGATTTGGAAGAATACTGAAAATCCAATTAAGGCTGTCACAAGAATCCTATTAAAACCTTACTAGAGGTAAACAACACTCTACTTGTCCTTAAAAGAACAACACATTCAAGCATTCATTTTGTTTATTTACGGATTATGCATGCACGTACTATTCGACCTCACAACCAAAACAACTGCCGAATATCTTCAGACTTACGGGGTTAATTTTGGTGGCATGACACATACGTCTCTCACTAATATCTAGTCGATAAGTCCTATCCATCTTAACCTCTTAATCGTGGTTAATGTACCTGTAGAAGACCACAATTATATAATCTGAACCTTTCATGGCAGCACGACATGAAAGTGTCCCCAAACAGTACTGTTCACTATAGAGACAGCATCTGTACCATTACCGCCGTACAGGCAACGTTAACATACGTTATCGAAACAACGTATTCACGGAGGTACCGCATAATGCGGGGGTATGAACAGTGATCGCCATACCCTGCGCCGAACCATATACTCGCAATATACTCAACCTAAGTTAATATATTGGCAGCATCTCAAGTAGGCCACTGCTTGAGAAAAAGCGTTCGGTTCGCATCACCGACGGGAAGGCCAAGCTCCCTTAGTTGGCTGAGGATTCTTACCTCCTTACCTCACCATCGAAGGTGTCGTTACAAAATATAAAGTTGGGTTATGCATAAATTTAAGTTTTGACCGAAAGTAGTGCTGCAAGTTAGAATAACTATACACATATAGGTACTAATAGCCACCTGTTTACTCCCATATAATTCCCTAGGGCTTTGCGTTCTAAGCACCAACCTTAATGAATCTAACACAATTTTGTAAACTCTCTTGTTAAGCAAATTTTATCCTAAAAACATTTTTAAGAACCGCTACAGTGTAAAAGTAAATCTACAGCTCTGATACCAGCTGTGGCGGAACCGCCTCAATTATTCGGGCTCAAGTGCGCTAGTCATCGCTATCTAGGCGATACTAACTCAACGCACTTCAGACGGAACAACCCATTGGTCTGTCAGGTCTCCGCCCGATGCAACCACGGTTCAACAGGATCGAAGCAGCTTCACCTCGTCCGAAGGCGAGTTTACAGTCGCACAACAGCTCATCAACTTTTAATTCATAGAATATTAAATATTATTACAAACTGTTTCAAACTTAAGGCAATAAACAAACATTGTTTAAAACGACAAGCTAAACATGCTTGTCAAGTTCACAGCGGAAGAAAAGTTAACACGTGACTACACACGTCGCGAAGGTTGACACCACACTTAGCCCGAAGCATGGCATCATTCAGGAGGGTCACTGCCAGTCGGGGACGGATCCCACTCCACGGACCAGCCAAACGGAACAGAAGTTGGCCATGCGGAACCATCCGTGGGGTTTTTAAAGGTCATACCTGAAAAATAGACTAGCAAGACTGAGTATGCTAATACTCAGCAAGACTTAACCGGGTCATGGTATACTTAGCCATGTAGCTAGACTTATGCCTGGTTTGTAATGGTTCTGAGTTTAATTTCAGCTGAAAAGCAACAAAGACTATAATCTACTTTCATATTTTAGCTTTCAGATTCTAGTCTCATTAACCATTCTAGATAAGCACCTATTGTAGACAATCAAGGTAGAGATTAACATCCATCCAGATCATTCCATAATGGTTACTGTTCTTATTCTATGTGGCAGAAGGAATAAGCAGTCTCAATCTCCGCGAGAAACGGATGATTCTGAATCAAATTTCCAAACATTGCAAGGGTAAACCTAACTCACACGCTTAGAATATCCAAAGATCGTTCCGAAGCAACCGTTTCCCTCATATTCCGGGTTATGGATCAGGGCCACCACAAGCGACTGCAGGACCATACGCACACCAATTGTGCAGGACATATGTCTATAGCGTGACTACATGATCGTACTCCTGTCTGCTATGTAGAACGTACTCCCACACGTTGGTGCGTGTGTACAACAGAAACCAAGTAATTGAGTGGTGGAGACATTTCCATTTGCCGGGCCAATCAGGTACTAGGCTTACCGCTTTACCATATTTCACGGCATGTGGCTAGTACTTTCAAACGCTTAGCCACCACTACCACACACTGCGACCTTAACAACTTTTATCAACACAGACAGGGTAACCTTTCGAGTCATAATACTGCACATGACCCCGTCCATCATCCTTATAGTGATTGCAGATTAGTAAGCAATCAACTCCTATATCGCGCGAGTAACAGGAAATCACCCGACTTCTACTAGTCCTATTAGCAAAGCATCTATTCGATGAGGACTCTGGCACAATACATAGGTTCCTAGTATCAATGCATCTAGGGTTCCATTTCAATTCCTAGACTTAATGCAAGATATAATATATAAGCATAAAATTGTAGTAAATTGAAATACTGGGTTATGCACCGGGGCTTGCTTTCTTGAGCGGGGCTGGGGGCAGGAGTGTCAAGGATTTTCAAACTTTGGTTTGGAGCTTCAGTTAGAGTCTCGACAACGCTCACTGGGTCTTCAGAAAATCCTTGCTCAGTTTCCGGGACTAGCTCGTAGTCTCCGTCGTCGAGTGTCGTTGACTCTACATGATATGCAATGATTTGATTAGATGGTTCTCGAGTTAAGGGTTTTATTTCACCATAAAGTTGCAATCCAATAGGTTAATACACTCAAACTCATAAAGCAAGAGGGTTAAACATAAACCTATTATTGGCTTTCTAATCCAATTACCTTAATTAGTTGAATTAATTGAATTAGATTAACAAGTTTGATTTTTAGTTTGAAATTCATAAAGGCTATGGCCTTGAATTTTTGTGGATAATTTTATTCCTAGTCGATAAGCTTACTATGAATGTTTCATAATTTTCTGAAAATAGGTACTAGGGTATTTGAATTTAGTTCAAATGTTAGGTTTAAATTCAAATCTTAGGTAAACAGTGTTATAAATTCTTGAAAAATTAATTAGGAACTAACTATCAATATATCAACATATGGTAAAAAGATCTAAGCATGAAAATCTTAGGAACATGTTTGAAAACAATTTAAATACTCTCAAGCTTGATTTGTACAAAATTGAATTAGCTAAAGTTAGGGTGCAGTAGTGGGGTTGAAATTTTTACACAAGCTTGTACTCACCTTAAACAGATTACACACCAAAAATCACAGGAAGAACAGCTAGCATGCCATAGTTATGCACAAGATACCCTTTTGCTAGTGTTTAAAATAAATCAAAAGTATTTAGTTTCAAACCAGACTTTATTAACAAAAGTTGTAGAATTAGACTTCTAGATTCCAACAAAACTGGTTTGGCAACTTTTGGATTTTTCTACACATTCCTATGGATTTTACAAGTCAGCTAACTTGAATTTGGAGAGGGGTATTGGTTTTCTACAGAAAAGCCCTTGGGAAGTTTTGAATCTTCACAATTGGGTCCCTGGCCGGACTACATAGGAAGTCTGATCGATGCCGATCAAATACCAGCGAGAGAGCTCACCGGCAGCGAGGGGCAAGTGAGGGGAAATGCTTAGGGACTCACGGCGGTCTCGGGGGTGGCCGGTGTCGGGGAAGAGAGGGGCCGAGGCGGCGTAACGACGACGAACAGGGGCGGGCGGCGGAGGTCCGAGGGAGGTCGTCAGCGTTCCGGTGGCCGGAGGGCAGGAGGGCAGCGGGGAAGTGGTCAGGGAGCTTCCACGCGATGATGTGGCGCTGATGGTGTGCTTGGTCGGGGCTAAGAGGCGATGGGTCGACGGGACGACGGCGAGGCCGAGCGGCGGCGGAAGCTCGAGCTCACCGGCGTAGTGGTCCGATCGTTCCGGTGCATGAGAGCAAAATTGGGTGAGCTGGGGGAGCACCAATGGGTCGCGGCGATGCTCCAGGAGCAGTGGATTGAGGATGGGAAGCGGCATGGGTGGCTGTCGACGGCGGCGAGAGGGTGCGGTGAAGGTCCGGCGAGGAGCTGCGCTCGGGGAGAGGAAATGCCGTGGAATAGAGGTGCTCGGGTGAGTAAAGAAGATCACAGAGCAGCAGCTGAGCATGTTTTAAGGTCGGGAGAGGCACAGCATGCGGGAGCAAGAGCTGGCGATGCTGGTGGCACGCGTGGCGGCTCGAGCGGCGGCGGCGCGACGTGGAGAGGCAGGAGCAGGCCAGCGCGAGGCCGGGAAGGCGGTGGGCAAGGCGTAGGAGGGTACGTGGCACAGCTCAGAGCGGCGCGGGGGCGGCGGGTGCGCGGCACATGGCCGGCGAAGCGGCAGCAGTGCGTCGAGCAGAGAAACAGAGGAGGAGGGGACTCAAGGTAGACGAAGAGGACTAAAGTGTAAATCTCCAAAAGTACAGGGACTCCACTATAAAGCCTGGATAACTTTCAAACCATAGCTCAAATGAAAATGTGCCCAAAAGCAAAAGTGTGGGGTTTAACAAGATCTACAATTTTACTTTAAGGCTTAGTTGAAAAGAGCTAAGGATCTAAAACTAATTTAAAACTTGGCAAAGTTTGAAACTTTAATTAAATCCTATTTAAAAACTACACTACACTTACATCCTAGGGGTAGTTTCACTTATATTTGCGGTTTAAAAGCAAGTTCTTGACTTTTACAAACAACCTTCATATGTTTTGATTCTACCTCCCATCCTTTCCCATTTAACACTAAAGGACCTATATTTTACAAAATTACACAAATACCCTTTTCCCTTTGTATTCAAATGTTAGCACACCTATACAAAATCAAACATACATACTTTCTACTAGCATTTAGTGTGTTTTAATTCTAAGCACCTGAATGTCACATGACTGGCCTTAACTCTTTGACAAATATCACACTCTGAGACATACTTTGCAATTTCTCGCTTCATGCAAGTCTACCAAAAGTTCTGTTTTAAATCCTTGTACATCTTGGTACTACCAGGGTGCATAGAGAATTTGGACAAATGGGCTTCGTGCAATATCTACTTATGAAGTTTATGGTTCTTGGGTATAACGATACACTCGTTGAACCATAGAACTCCTTCATGATCTACATGAAAACACTTATACTTTCTTTCTTCTTGTGCTAACTTCTACTTGATGATTCTGACCCCTTTGTCATGCTGTTGTGCTAGAACGATGTTATCCTTCAGCATAGCTTCAACTGAGAGATGGTTCAAGCTACCTTGGGGAATGATCTCTAGATTAAACTTTCTCATCTCCCAACAAAGAGTCTCATTAAAAGCCTCAACAGATAAACAAGAGCAATGCGCCTTGCGGCTAAGTGCATCCGCAACGACATTGGCCTTGCCTGGATGATAGTGTACTTCTAGGTTATCTTTAATAAGTTCTAGCCAGCATCTTTGCCTCATATTTAGATCTACTTGCGCGAAGATGTACTTGAGGCTCTTATGGTCAATATAGATGTGACACTTTGTACCCATCAGATGATGTCTTCAAATTTTGAGTGCATGGACGACAGCTGCGAGTTCAAGATCATGGGTAGGATAGTTCTGTTCATGAGTCCTGAGTGCTCGCGATGCATAAGCAATCACTCGGTTGTCCTACATAAGCACACAACCAAGTCCGATTCCCGAAGCATCACAATAGATGTCAAAAGGTTTTGAAACATCCGGTTGAGCTAGAACTGGGGCAGTAGTGAGATGTGCTCTAAGGGTGTGAAATGCATCCTCGCATTTCTGATCCCAGGAGAATTTAACTCATTTCTTTAATCGTTCAGTCATAGGCTTGGCTATTTTTGAGAAGTCAGGAATGAAACGTCTATAATAACCAGCTAGACCAAGAAAACTACGGATTTGATGGACTGACGTAGGAGGTTTCCAGTCTAGCACTTCTTGGACTTTATTGGGATCAACGGATATACCATCACTGGAGATAGTGTAACCCAGAAATTTAATGGTATCTAGACAAAACTCATATTTGGAGAATTTGGCATACAGGTGGTGGTCTCTTAATCTTTGAAGAACAATATGGAGATGGTTTGCATGATCTTCCGGATTCTTGGAATAGATTAGAATGTCATCAATGAAGACCACAACGAATTTGTCGAGTTCTTGCATGAAGACAGAGTTCATGAGATACATGAAGTATGCTGGAGCATTGGTAAGATCAAATGACATGACCAGATATTTGTAAAGTCCATATCTGGTGGAAAAGGCTATTTTTGGAATGTCACTCGGCCTGATCTTGATTTGATGATAGCCGGAACGAAGATCAATCTTAGAGAATACCTTGGCTCCGGCTAACTGATCAAAGAGAATGTCAATATAGGGCAGAGGATACTTGTTTTTGATGGTCACCGCATTGAGGGGACGATAATCTACACATAGCCTTAAGCTATTGTCCTTTTTCTTCACGAATAGGGCTGGACAACCCCATGGTGAAGCACTCGGATGAATGAAACCTTATCAAGGAGGTCCTGGAGTTGGATTTTTAACTCGGCCAGCTCATTGGGTGGCATACGATAGGGTCTCTTAGATATGGGGGCTGTGCCGGGTTGTAGTTCTATGATAAACTCAATATCTCTGTCCGGATGCATTCTTGGCAAATCGTCTGGAAAAATGTCTGGGTATTCGCAAACAATAGGGATGTCCTTTAACTTGATCCCTTCTACAGCATAGGCACAAGAGGTATTGCACTCCTGTTGTGGAAGATAGAGAATGGTAGCTTCATGATTAGGTGAATCTATCTCCATAGTTCGGGAAAAGGTATCTAATGACACTCGGTGCCTAGTCATCCAATCCATGCCTAGGAGGACATCCATTCCTTCTAGGTCCAATAACAGTAAATCTGTTTTTATCAAGTTGCTACCCAACTAAATTGGTACCTTCCTATAGATTTGATTTGATGAAATTTTACCGCCAGAAGTCGCTATCATATAGGCTCCACTAGTAGGATAAAGATCCAAGCCTATTTTTGTTCCACATTTTGAACTGATAAAACTATAGGTGGCACTAGAATCAAAAAGTATAATCACGGGTTGATGGTTGATAGAGAAAGTACCCGTCATTATTGGCGCACCCTCGGGGAGTTCGGAAAGAGTCGTGAAGTTCACCCTTCCCTGGCGGACTTGTACCATCTGCTTCTTGCCCTTGCCCTTGCTATTCAGGTTGGATGTCTGCCCTTGGAAAGATCTTCTGGGTTGGGGGCAATCCTTAATGAAATGGGATGGGCTGCCGCAGTTGAAACAATGATAGTTATTGTTTCCCTGGTTGGATGGCGGAAAGCTCGGCCGTGGGACTTGCTGCTGTTGCTGCTCGGGTTGTGGTGTCGATGGCCGATTGAATCGGGCCTGCTGGGGTGACCTGGCTACCTATCTGCCTGGTATATTGTTTCGAGATGGGGCTCGGGTAGCAGTGTTCTGGACCAACCGATACCTTGGTGGTTGCGCCGTTGAGGGTCCCGTGGGTGTCTTCCATTTCTTTTTCGGCCCTGTGGGCTGAGATGCAATCCTCTTGGGTAATGGCCATATTGATCAATTCATTGAAAGCATCAGCCTTTACCAGATTTAGCCATTCCTTGAGCTTTCGGGCATCAGTGTCCGCATGATAACCCGCATACTGGCACAAGTGATTAAATACCTGTGCATATTGCATGACAGTGCGGGTTCCCTGAGTCAAATTCAGAAATTCATTGAGCTTTCACTCAATGAGCCCCTCTGGAATGTGATGTGCTCTAAAAAGTAGTCCGGAATTCATCCCAGGTGACGACATGACCAGCCGGCTGCATGGCATGGTGATGGTCCCATCATATGCGGGCAGTGCCGCAAAGTTGTTGGGCTGCGAAGGGGGCCTTGTTCTCGTCTGAGCATGGTTCAGACAACAATGCAAACTTAGACTCTATAGTGCGGAGCCAGGCGTCAGCATCGAGGGGCTCATCTGCCTTATGGAACAATGGAGGATGGGTGCTGAGAAAATCTTGGTAATTAGCCGATGGGTGTTCATCACGACCTCAGGACTGGTGATGAAATTGACCTATCTGAGCCTGCACTAGCTGGTTGAGGAGTTCTGTCTGTCGGGCCATGACCTCTGCTAGATTTGGCGGGGCTGGTGGCGGTTGTTGGGAACCTCCAGCTTGGTCTGGCCAGAAACCTTTCGGGGTTCCACATGTAGCTCCAACCATCTGAAACAAAGGAGATGTCCATTATTATCAGCATTTTCTTACTCCCATTTTCAGATGACATAATGTTGCTAAGCAGATAAGTAGGTCACATATTCTGCTTAACCAACTCATTCCAGGTGCGAAGATATTGAAGCAAGATAACAGAACACGAGGCTTAGATTACAAAGCAGACATATTACATTAGGATGGTTCGATTGCTACGGGTCAGGCCATATGTACACATGCCACATATATTACAGCAAGTGGCTCTTGGTCTAGGTAGGCTACTCACTACCTGTGTCACATCATTCTACACTAATTACATCTGAACTATCGATGATTTAGGTGAACTAGAAATTGTCGAGATCGCCTACGGAGGACTGACTGCCGGAAGAGGAGTGATCTGGCTGAGGATTGGGTTCTGGGTCTCCATGCTCGGAATCGAGATCAGAAACTCCTTCGATTTCCTCCGGGTCTTCTTCTCCTCCTTCAAGTACTACAGGTACAGCAGGAGGTACTGGCTGTTGCTGAAGTTCGTCGATGTGAGCATGGGCGTCATCAACCTCAAGAATAAGGTCATGAATTTGCTCTTGGAGAAACTCAATGATCGTGTTGCATTGAGTGATTATTGCATCACTCTCATTGATCTGATCCTCCCGGTGAAGAATGGTCTCCTCTTGCGCTGCAATGATTTCCTCCTTCTCCGTGACCAAGGCTTGAAGCTCTTCGATCTGAGTAACTTGCTGATCAGCATTTCTGTAATGACCTTGAGCTATACCAGTCAACAGACCCATACCACGGCGTAGCAGAATTTGATAGTGGTGCTGGACATTCATGAACCTAATGGTGCCACGGAGTGTTTTTTTCAGCTGAATCTCCCAACATGTGGCCATAATGGGCTATCATGAAGTTCCATTCGGGATCACTGGAATCATTTGCAGGGAATAGGCAGATGGGATGCCCGGCAACTTCCATGGAATGCTGGTTGTAGAAAATTTGGATGGCCTCCAGAGCTGCAGTCTCGATGGTGTCGACGAGATGATAACCAACCACATCGACCTCAATGGGCTGCCACTAAGAACGGAAAGGGTGCTGAGGAATAGTCATCTTGACTCTACACCGAGGAACACCTTCCTCCCTATACTCCACTCCATCTTACTGTGGGGGCTCGGTGTAGAAAAATAGCATAAGTGATTCCCATAAGAGACGGGGAAAACCCTCCCAGTGCAAGGCATTGGTATGGAGATGCCCTGCGTGATCCCAAGAGACGTTCGAAGGAGCTGCCATCTGAAGCAAGAATTCAAATGGTGAGATTTGGAAGAATGTCGAAAACTTAACTAAGGCTGTCACAAGAATCCTATTGAAACCAGACTAAGGATAGACAACACTCTATATACCCTTAAAAGAATAACACAATCAATGCACTCACTTTACTTGATAATGGATTATGCATGCACGTGCTATTCGACCTCACAACCAGAACAACTGCCGAATATCTACGGACTTACGTGGTTAGTTTCGGTGGCATCACACATACGTCTCTCACTAATATCTAGTCGATAAGTCCTATCCGTCTTAACCTCTTAATCGTGGTTAGTGTACTTGCAGAAGACCACATTTATATAGTATGAACCTTTCATGGCAGCACGACATGAAAGCATTCCCAAATAGTACTGTTCACTATAGAAACAACATCTGTACCATTACCGCCGTACAGACAACGTTAACGTACGTCATTGAAACAACGTATTCACGGGGGTACCGCAAAATGCGGGGGTATGAACAGCGATCGCCATACCCTGCGCCGAACCATATACTCCCAATATACTCAACCTAAGTTGATATATTGGCAGCATCTCAAGTAGGCCACTGCTTGAGAAACAGCGTTCGGTTCGCATCACCGACGGGAAGGCCAAGCTCCCTCAGTTGGCTGAGGATCCTTACCTTCTTACCTTACCATCGAAGGTGTCATTACAAAATATAAAGTTGGGTTATGCATAAATTTAAGTTTTAACCGAAAGTAGTGCTGCAAGTTAGAGCTATACTCTTTACATATATATATTAGTAGCCACCTGATTACTCCCATATAATTCCCTAGGGCTTTGCGTTCTAAGCACCAACCTTAACGAATCCAACGTACTTCGTAAATTCATTTGTTAAGCAAGTTTTTATCCTAAAAATATTTTTAAGAGCTGCTGCAGTTGTAAGAGTAAACCTACAGCTCTGACACCAGCTGTGGCGGAACCGCATGAATTATTTCGGCTCAAGTGCGCTAGTCATCGCTATACAGCAGATATTAACTCAACGCACTTCAAACGGAACAACTCATTGGTCTGTCGGGTCTCCGCCCGATACAACCACGGTTCAACAGGATCGAGCAGGTTTACCTCGCACGAAGGCGAGTTTGCAACCACACAACAGCTCACCAACTTTTAATCCACAACATATTAAACCTTATTACAAACTGTTTCAAACTTAAGGTAAACTTATACAAATATTGTTTAAAACGACAAGCTATACAGCTTGTCCAAATTCACAGCAGAAGAAGATTAACACGCGACTACACACATCGCGGAGGTTGACAACACACTTAGCCCGAAACATGGCGTCATTCAAGAGGGTCACTGCCAGCCGGGGATGGATCCCACTCCACGGACCAGCCAAACGGAATAGAAGTTGGCCATGCAGAACTATCCGTGGGGTTTTCAAAGGTCATACCTGAAAAATAGACTAGCAAGACTGAGTATACTAATACTCAACAAGTCTTAACCGCTTCATGGTATACTTAGCCATGTAACTAGACTCATGAAGGCTTGAAATGGTTCCGGGTTTAATTTCAGCTGAAAAGCAACAAAGAGTATGAGCTAACTTTCATATTTTAGCTTTCAGATTCTAGTTTCATTAACCATTCTAGGCAAGTACCTATACTAGACAAACAGGGTAGAGATTAACATCCCTCCAGATTATTCCATAATCGTTACTCTTCTTACTCTATGTGACAGAAGGAATAAGCAGTCTCAATCTCCATGAGAAACGGACGATTCTGAATCGAATTTCCAAACCTTGCAAGGTAAACCTAACTCACACGCTTGGAACATCCAATGATCGTTCCAAAGCAACCATTTGCCATTCATTCCGACTCGTGGAACAGGGCCACCACAAGCGACTGTAGGACCGTACTCACACCAATTGTGCAGGACATATGTCTGTAGCGCGACTACATAACCGTACCCCTGTCCGCTGCGCGGAATGTACTCCCGCACTTCGGTGCGTGAGAAAAACCAAATTACGAGTGGTGGGAGGTATGTCCACTCCTCGGGCCGATTGGTTACTAGGCTTACCGCTTTACCATATTTTGTGGCATGTGGCTAGTACTTTCAAACGCTTAGCCACCACTACACACACTGCGACCTTATAAACTTTTATCAACACAGACGGGGTAACCTTCCGAGTCATGATACTGCACATGACCCCATCCTTTATCCTTATAGTGATTGCAGATGACCCCATCCTTTATCAACACAAACGGGGTAACCTTCCTATATCGCGCGAGTGACAGGAAATCACCTGACTTCTGCCGGTCCTATTAGCAAAGCATCTATCCGATAAGGACTCAGGCACAATACATAGGTTCCTAGTCTCAATGCGTCTAGGGTTCCATTTCAACTCCTAGACTTAATGCAAGATATAATATATACATTTAGGATTGCATACATGTAGTAATTTGAAATACTGGGTTATGTACCGGGGCTTGCCTTCACTGGTGAGGCTGGGGTCAAAGACGTTAATAAACTCTTCCGAACTTGGGTTCGGAGCTTCAGTTAAATCTTCGACGACGTTCTCGGGGCCTTCAGAAATTTCCACTTTGGGTTTCGGGAGGATCTGATAATCTCCGTCAGCGAGAAGCGTCGAGTCTACATGTGATGTAAACTATGCAGTTTAGAAGATGCATAGACTTTTATTCTATTTCACGATAAAGTTGCAATCCAATGAAAACATAGTTCACTCATCAAACATATCATTCACTCTTCTACTGGGCAGTCATTTATTGAGTATAAACTAACCTAGTTAACTACACTAAACAACATGTTTAAATTTATAAAATAACTAGGGCCGGTTTCATTTTAACCTAATAGATATGGTTTATAAACTATAAGCATCTGATTTTAAGATTAAGATCTGATGCTACAAAAATTATAACAAACAGAACAAACAGAATCAAAATTACCCTAAAATTTTCAAAACATTTTATGCAGTACATAAATCAGAAGAATTATTTCAAACAGTTAACACCTAGAACATGTTTCATTGTTACAGAACAAACTACTATAGCACTGTGGTTGAAACTTTTATCAGCAACTGATAAAGCTATGTCTAAGCTATTGTAAATTTATCAAGATTTTATGTTCACAGAAACTATGCCAAAAAAATAAACAAAAACAGCACTAACAGATTAAGAGTTATTTATAACTATAGATATACACGAGATCTTGTTCTGAAATTTTGTGAACAGGTTACACTTCGCAAGAGAAACACCTCAAAATATTTTCATAATTTTTCATAAGCAAGAACTAGCATAAATGAATTATCTTTGAAAACAAGGATAAATCCATAACTTGGTGTATAGCCTACTACTAATCCTAATACTTTTAAAATGGATTACACATGCAAAAAGGAAGCTAGGTTACAAATTTAACATACAAAAACTATCAGAAGCATCCTTAAATAAAATCTAAATATTTCATCAACATACAACAAAGGTACTCAAATTTCTAAGCAATTGAGCAGTAAAGAACTCGAAACTTTTACACAGAGCTACACATGGGACATACAACCTAAGTTTCAAAATTCAGCTACAGCACAACTATGGATCAAAAGATCCAATTAAAACACTTATTTCCTATTATTTAACCTAGATCAAAAACCAGACATATTCAGCTCAAAACCCCTATATAAAAGTAGTCTAATTTAACTCAAGGATTCAAACAAAACTGGTTTGGCATTTTATAAATTTTCTATAATTTTCTACATATTTTTGAAGTTCACAGCTTTGAATTGGGTGGCTCTGGAATCTTGCAGCTAAGACCCTACAAGTTTTCAAATCAAAGCAAATAGGTCCCTAGCTCATCGGGGAAGAAGGGCAGGGACATCGCCGGCCAAATTCTGGTGAGGGGTGGTGTCGAGGGTGGAGAAGAACTGGCCCACGAGTATCAGGAGTTCAAGGCGCGTCCAGGGGTGGGCTTGGGAGGAAGAGGGGGTGACCGGAGGTGGAATGCCCATGGCGGCCGAGGCGGCGGCGAGGAGGGGCTCGTCGGCGAGGGGTTTCCTGGCGAGGAAGGCGGCCAAGTTCTGGTCCAGTAGCTGTAGCAGGAGGAGAGAAAGCTACTGGGGTGGTTGGATTGGACGGAGAAGGGGCGGAGGGATGGGTTCGACGGGAACAGAAGCTCACCGGCGAGGAGGTAGTGACGGTGAGGTGGTTCCGGTGGGGGGTCCGGCCACGAGGAGTGGCCTGGGAGTGTCAATGGGGTGAGGGGAAGCTCCCCAGGGGGTTTTAGTGGTGCGGGGAGGGCTGGGGTGAGCTGCCCACGATGGCCAGTGGCTTGCCGGCGTGGAGGCAAAGCGGCGGCAGCGTTCCGGGAGCTCGGAGTGGTTGGGAGGTGAGGTGAGGCATGAATTGGAACGGGAATGAGCTACTGAAGATTAGAAGCGGGGAAGTGAAGGTAAAGAAGGACTTCCACGGGCTCGCCATGGCAACGGTGCACGCGTGGCGCGGCCAGGAGGGGCCAGAGGGGAGGGGAGCAGGGTTGGGGAAGGAGGAGGGCAACGCGTGGAAGCCGCCCAAGCAGGAGGTGGCGCCGGGGACGGCCTAGAACGGCGGTGAGCGGCGGAGCAGAGGGGAAGCAGAGGAGCAGCAGGGGCGCCAGAGAAAGAAGAGAGAGAGGGGGGTCCGAGGGACTTGTTTGCAAAAATAGAAAAGTCCAGGGACCTCACTGTAAACTAAAATCTCCCACCAAACAAAAGCTCAAATAAAAAAATAGTCAAAAGTAAAGTTGTAGAACTTTTCAAAACCTACAATATTGCTTTAGGGTTCAAGTTCACAAACTCAAAGGGTGAAGTTTTATTTTGAAATATTGAACCAAATGCAAAAATATAAAGTTTTTGTCCTAATCCAAATAAATTGCACTAAGTTTAGGACCTAATTGCAAGTTTATCTGCAGTGTAATGATGACTAGCACTTTACACTTTAGCCCTTAGTAAAAGTAAAAGTTACTTTTGTAATTCAAAACTTTTTGTATAAAAGGACTTCTACTTTTGTAAAATTACATAAATACCCTTATTTTCATAACTTTACACAAATTTCACATAATTCAAAACATACAAAACATTCTTCCTATTTGCTTGCTATATTTAACACCTAGGGTGTCACACCTACTGCCCTAGGTACTCTGAATGCGGTCTTGTTTACATCCTTTGGAGCCATGAAGATCTGGTTATAACTGGCGTTACCATCCATGAAACTCAAGATCTTATGACCAGCAGCCGCGTTAATCAACGTCTCCGCGACACGCATCGGATATTCATCCTTTGGAGTAGCCCTATTGAGGTCTCTGAAGTCCACAGACTCGCCATTGGCCATCCTTCTTTTGCACAGGTACAACACTTGAAATCCACTCAGCATACCTGCAAGGCCTAATAAATCCTGCTTCTAGCATTTTCTCCACTTCCTTCTTAACCTCCACCAGGACTTCAGCCTTCATTTGTCGCGCTCGCTACTGAAACGGCCGAAATCCATTCTTGAGACGATGCTCGACTATACTCCTATCCAACCCAGGCATCTCCGTATAATCCGAGGCAAAGCAATCTACGTAATCCTTTAGCAAAGCTATCATCGGCTCTCGTAAACACGGGCGTAACTTTTTGCTGACAAATGTTGGTTGTGGCTTATCCCAGGACCAAGATCCACTTCTTCGAGCTCGTGAGCTGATGTAAACCCGTATCCTAATTTTCCATCATCTGTTAAATCAACACTGCAGATGGACAAAGAAGATAATAAAAGGAATTTCAGCCGATCGTTGAGATCGGCCGCTTTATATCCTTCATTGTTCTTTGAAACTTTACAATAAAAGTATAGCCGGCTACTAAAGCGGGCCTCCCTGTAACTGCTATGATCATGTAAAACACTTGACATCAAAGGTTTACATCTTATTTTTTGGGGCCGATTGCGGGGATCGGCCTCACCAAGTGCGTCAGAGCAGCTCGTTCTTCGTGACTCATCTACTCTGTAAGGCTAGTGGATAAGACCAGCCTCACCCCATTTTTTGTAGTCTCAATGCGATCGCAGCCTTCCAAACTGATCCCCGAGATTGGCTCTTGGTCTTCTGCTTCCCAGATGCTCATGGCAGCATGCGAGATCTCGATCGAGTCATCTGCATGAACCACTTCTACCTCATCTCCATCCCACTGAATTAGACATTGATGCATTGTGGAAGGGATGCAGCAGTTGGCATGGATCCAATTCCTGCCAAGTAGGACATTATATGTGCTCTTGCTGTTGACAATGAAGAAAGAGGTCGGGACAGTCTTGTTTTCAATGGTCAGATCCACACTAAGGATGCCTTGTGCCTCTGAAGTTTGGCCATTGAAGTCGCTTAGCGTGATGTTGGTCTTGATCAAATCTCCAGCGGATCGCCCCAAGCGTCGCAGCAACGAGTACGGCATTATGTTAACTGCCGCTCCTGTGTCAACCAACATCTTGTGGACGGGCTGGCTGTTTATGTAACCCTTTAGATACAAAGCCTTCAGATGCTTGAAATTCTTTGCTTGTGGCTTCTCAAATATTACTGGCTGCGGCCCCAAGTCAAGCTGGGCCACTGATAACTTTTCACGCCTCGAGCGTGGAACTCTGCAGGGAGTACAAATACCATATGTGTATCAATCGATGTCTTCGCATCAGCTCTTGTTGATCTTGGCTGCCACTCCTTCCTGGGAGGGCGCGACTCCCATTTCTGCATGTAGTGGACTTTGTCCACCAAATCCGGGCGCGCCTTCCTCAGTGTCTCAAGATATCTAGCCTCAGCTTCCTCCAGGCTGCGCAAACGCTGAACCCTACATTTTTGGGAACGGTTAAGTCCATCAGGGCACCAGCACGGACAGTGATACTTATCCTCTTGTTCTTCGAAATCCACTCTTCTTTGTGGTGGTTGAATCTGTTCTTGCTGGGACAGCACAAGTCCCAAACACCGAAAAACTGAGACCCCCTCTGCATCTTGCTTCCGGGATCCGCACTCTAGGCAATCCTTGGTAGTAGACAATCGACTCATGCCGAAATTCCAACAATACTTGAAGAACGGGCAATGCCAATGATCACGCATGTCTTCCTGTTTCTTCAAACTTTTTCCAGTACGGCATTCATACTCGTCCTCCTCTGACTCACACTGGAGACGCTGCTGGTACTGGTACTCGTACTTTTTTGAGGAGATCAGAAGAAGCTGGCCGCTGATTCCTGACATGCCTTACTTGTTCTTTTGTGATATATCCCTTTTCTCCTTTTTGAGGCCGATCGCAAGGATCGGCCTCTTCATTCTTGGTTCGGCGGCGTGGTGCAAGCCCTGTCATGTTAATGCCGAGTGCGAAATCTAATTGCCGCCTCGCAGACCGGTCATAACCTTCCACCATGTTCACACTCGGGAAGGGCTGGGTGTCAACCTTCATGGCGGTTTGGCCCAAGATCAATCAGCCTTGCTCAATAGCCGATTGGATCTGCCGACGGAGTTCGTTGCAGTCGCTCATGTTGTGAGTGAAAGAGTGATGCCACTTACAATATGATCTCCCCTGCAGCTCCTGTGCCGTAGGAGGCTTGCAAACTTCAGGTAACTTCAACTGTTTTTCTTTCAATAACAGATCAAATATCTGTTTAACTTTGCTCACATTGAAGTCAAAACCTTTCACAGGCCCTTGCTATTTCACCCACTTACAGGACATGGGATTTGCCCCCCGAGTCCATTCTGCAACTGCTACTTCCTGATCATCCCCAGAGTCTTCAACATCTTCTGTGTCGATCAATGTCACTTGACGCTTGAACTTATCTTGGTATAGCTCTGGGTGGTGCTGCTCATTTGTCGTTAACTTTTGCACCAAGTGCGCCAAGGAGTTGAACTCCAATTGGAAAACCAGATCCCTGATCGGCTTTAGTAATCCTAAGGATGCCAACTCAACCGCCTCCTTCTCTGAAATACGGGTTGAGTAACATCGGTTCTTCACTTCTCTGAAGCGTTGGATGTATTCCGCCATGGTTTACCCACGCTTCTGCCGTACTTGTGCCAAGTTGCAATTCCTGGCTCTGCAGCTTTCGAGTGATACTGAATATAAAATTGCTCCTCCAGCTGCTTCCAGGTGCGGATCGAATTAGGGCCTAATGATGTGTACCATCCAAAGGCTGGCCCTGTGAGAGACTGCGAGATAAACCTCACTCGCAAGGGATCCGACACCGAGATCATCCCTAGTTGCGCTAAGTATCGGCTCACATGCTCGATGGAGCTAGATCCTTTTGCTCCATTGAATTTGGTGAACTCAGGAAGCCGATACTTAGGCGGTAGGGGAATTAAATCATAGTCATTAGGATACAGCTTAGTATAGCCGATCGCCCTCCTTTTTGGTAGAATGCCAAATTGATCTCTTAGGATGGCGCTGATCTGATCTACCGTCTGCGCTCCTGGGGCCGAGTGTGCACTATTGTGACTCGGCCCGTTGGCATAGGCAGCTAGCCACGCTTGTTTGTTAGCATCTGCCCTGGAAACTCCTCCAGCCGCCCTCTGCACTGAGTGTACCGGATTATTGCTATCCGGTATATAAGCACACATATACCCATGCGGGATCTCCTTGGGTGGCTCGCTGAAGAATTGGTGATCCATAGGATCACCCCCACCGTGTAGACAACATAGGCCGGGGAGCCGTGTGACTCCGAAGCCGCGAGCGCATAAGGCAGTGGTGGCCTAGCTTGGAATGGCAATTCTCCCTTATAACTCCCCAAGGTAGGTCCCATTGGAGAGTATTGATGCTTCATGATCTCCTGGACCACGCGCAGCACGACATGCTCGAAAGCATTTACCAAGCTCTCGGAGTGTCGGTGCAGTAAGTGGGCCACCACGTAGTTTACTTCCTGACGTAGAGCTCTGGTATGATCTTCTGAAGGGGTGGACAGATCTACACCATCAAGAGCGCCTTCGGGTCAAAATCCCATCCACCTAACGCCGTGATGGCGGGTCTTCTCGAAAGAGCCGATGAGATCGCTTCGAAGAGAGCCTTGATCTCATCGTATTTCTACTTGTGTTCAGCACCCAGCTCCTTGTACGTGATCGGATCATCTCTCATCATCCCGTCAGCGGAAGTCGATGAAGTTGATGAAGATTGTCCCACTAGGCGTGCCAGAATGTGTTGTCGGTCAAAACTGTCACACCCGATTTATAAAGAACATAAATCGAGCAATCATATATGCGCCAGGATCAAGTCACGCATATATACAACAGAAACATCAAGATATCACAACACGTATCTCGAAACAAAAGTGTATAAATTATAAATGAATATCTTTATCACAACTGAATCGAGAATCACTTCAAGGAATGCGGAAACGTAAAAGAAATACATGAAAGGTAGGGCGCCACAGGGACGTCAACTGGGAGATAATGCCTAGAAATCGTCGAGCCCACTGATGTAGTTCTCCACGTCGCCGGGTACTAAGCAGCAGTTGAAGATACCCCAGAGAGAACAGAAGAATAGAGAAGGCAAGTGTGAGTACACAACTTGTACTCAACAAGTATAACACAAACTACGAGGCTCTAAGGTTAGCTGACTCAACTGCATTAGCTTTTAGACTTGACAAAATTTTATTAAAGATAATTACTACAAGTGGATGAATTACCATAAACCCGAATTGCATAAGAAATTAATCAATATTAATTAAGAACTACTGAGAACCATCCAAACCACCAAGATAACCCCACTAATCAGACGGAGGATCTGGGTCGCTCATGACCGTGAGCACGGCTAGTATACCAGTTTTACACTCTTGAGAGGTTGCACAACTTTACCCACAAGTCGTGAGCTACACTAGTTGTTCATCACACTTCCTTAGGTGAGATGGCTAGCAAGCACACTACGAGACCGTTACAAAGGATCACGTTGGTAAGGTGTAACCGCTAAGGATTCTGGATCAGCGACGATGGGGCCCACCTCCGGGGGTACAAGCACACAGCACAGACCAAGCCGGAGGAGCAGGGACCATTGAAGCCTACCACCCCTCTTGCCCACGCAAGTAAGTTACTCCCGAACCAACACGACCTAATTAGTAAGTCAAGACCGTCTCATTCCAGTCTTGTGGTTGCGCGGTTGTCCCAGGTTGTCGCTCTATGAACCGGTCCTTATGGAGAGTGGCCAACCAAGCACTAAGCACCGTGCTGGTCCCCTATGGAGACGTGAGCCACTCAAGCACACAGCACAGAGGGCCACTCTCAGAATTAAGTTGCATATAACCATTAGTCGAATTAATTACAAAGGACCGAAGTGTGTGAGAGCGCAGCACCTAGCACAACTAACCACAATGCAACCCAAGGTATTTATATAAAGGATAAGATGGCTAGGAAGTCCTTATAGGCATCCAATATTAAAATGCAGTATGAAAAATGTATTTGAAAGTGATAGGAGGTTTATGTTATACTTGCCTTCCTCGAAGTTCTCCTGCTGCTGCTCAAACTGCTCAGAAGATGGGGGCTCCTGGTACTCGTCCAAAGGCTCAGCATCTACTCACGATCGCAACGCCAAAACATGGTCCAGCACATACACAAACATGCAAGCAAGGACAAAAGATAAGAAACAGTACAACATTACATAAAAATAGCACACAAAACTATGCTAGAACTATTCCACGCGTTACAACGATCACGTGAGTGCAAGAATCACCTAAAACAGAGCTAAGACGCGAATTCTAGGGATAAAACAAGGTCCAGGGGCCTTTCTATAAGAAAACAGGAAAACCAGGGGGGTTCTGCACAAAAACTAAGGGCCTAAACCTAATTAAACTATAGACACAGGGGCTAACTTGCTAAAACTCAAGGCTAGGATGGCGGGCACTAATTCCAGGAAGCTCAGGGGCTTAAAAGAATAAAATAGGACTTATCCGCAAATAGTTTTGAACTAAGGATGTACTGCAGGTTGATTTCCCAAAAGGGTAGGGGCTCTTTAGCAAGAATACCATGCTGAAGCGGTATCTTCTAATCAGAACTGCTGGATCTCGATCGGGTGGCTCTGATCAAAGGGGATGGGGGTAGGGGCCTGGGCAGCGGCGGTGGCTCGCTGGCGACCGCTTCCGTGGCGGCGCTCGGCCGGAGCTGGGCAATCTCAGGCTCCAGGGGGTCAAAACAACCCGGGCTTGGGTCAGGTGTGATCCGCGTGACACGCGCAATCTATCTAGGGCCAAAGCGAGGCACGGGAGGGGTTCTAGCGACGAGCACGACGGCGAGGGGTGGCTCGGGGCGGCGGATTCGCCGGCGTGCATGCGGTCTAGACACTGCGGCCAGATAAGGACCACGACGCCTAGAGCAAAAGAACCAGGGAGCGAAGAGGAAGCTCACCGAGGGCTCGCAGTGCCCGGAGCGTGGCGGAGGACGGCCGGCGGTGAGGTCCTGCGGAGGCGACGCTCGGAGTGACCGCGGACGGGCCGAGGTGGGACTGCTTCAGATCTGCTGGTCCCCCAAATCGAAGCACACGGGCCCTGCAGAGGTGCCCAGGGGGTCAGCCCGACCGGATACCCACCGACGACGAGAAATTATTGCGGCAGGGCAACTCACCGGCGAAAGTTCCCTCGGGAAATTCCGTCATTACCGAGGCGTAGAGCTCCAATGCTGAGCCCGAGGAGCTTTAGGATGGCGAGGTGGAGCTTTTGCGGGGGATGCGGTGGTCCGGGGCGCGGCGGAACGGTGGTTCGACGGTGAGGCCGAGGGTGTTTTTGCGGCGGAGGAAAAGGGCGGCGGCGCTGGGGGTTTGGTTGGCGGCGAGGGTTAGGGTTCTAGGGCACTACGGCGTAGGGATTCCCCTTATGTAGGGCGGCGGCCACATTGGCGTGCAGCCCCGAGCTAGATCACGGCGGCCGGGGACTTCGGAAGCCGTTGCGCGCCGGGGAAAAGGAAACAGAGGAGGACGGAGGAGCTGACGTGCGGGACCGGCCTGGCAGAGAGAGAAAGGGAGGGAGAGTGCGGCGCTTGGTCAGAAAGAGGGAGAGGGAGGGGCGCTCGGGCTGAGCTGCGCTGAGGGCTGAGGGAGCTGGGCCTCGGTGCGGCCCATGCGGGGAAAGGGAGAAGAAGGGATTGGGCTGCCAAGGAGAGAAAGGGCCGGCCCCAAGGGAAAAGGAAAAGAGAGCAGGCCGGGCTGCTGGGCTGGGCTGCTGCTCTCTTCTCTTTCCTTTTCTTCTTTTCTTTTTCTTTTCTACACTCAAACCATTCAAATAATTCTATTTGATTTCAAATAAATTTGAATTTAAACCCTATAAACTCAACATAAGGAAAATAATGCTCCAGCATGAATGCACAAACAAGTTGATCCTATAATAAATTTTATTTTCCTGCGTTATAAAATTACTTTAAATGCAAGGTAATTTAGAGAAAGCCCTGGAAAATTTATTTGAGCCAAGATAAATTCATTAAAAAATTTGGAAAAATTACATTAGGGTGTTACAAAAATCCATTGGGGAGCAGCGACAGGCAATACGAGGAGCCGGGAGGCTCCCAGAACTGCTGGTGGGCCCCGGTCCCTCGGTCAACGGCCCGAGATCCAGCACACGTCCTGGCGTTTGGGTTGCTAGGCGTGCCACCTGACCTTGTACGTGATCAGAAATGTGTTATATGTTAGTTTCCTGCATGCACAGATACATATAATCATTAGTCCGAGCCGTTTGGGTTGCTAGGCTGCAGAAGGTAGTTGCCGACACTGAAGAACAGTTCGCCGACTGCCTTTGGCAAATCAAGACGCTGGGCGAGGAGGAGCGGCGGCAAAAGGAGTTGGAGGACCTCAGAGGAGCTGCCAAAAAGCTGGTGGACATGGTGGATCCACCAGCAGGTGAGCGGTCATCAAGTTCCTCACAGAAGCCCCGGTCGCATGTATCGGCCACGCCCTCGCCTTTGTAAAATCTTTTTGGCCAGAAGCTCAACTAGAAATGTTCGCAATGTTCGCGCAGGGGGTGGTGGCGGAGTGTACTGAAGATCAATTCAATGAGTACCTCCGAGAAGCCCAACCTGTAGCAGAACAAATAGTAAAAGGTGTACTGCAGGATTAGAATGTAAAAACAAGAACTCGATTTTCTTGTATATATTTTTATCTGATGCCTCTATTTGTATGTGCCGTAGCCGAATTGACATTCAGACTTAAATGCTAAGTAGTAGACACTACCCCTGGGTGCAGCGACCCTGAAAGTAGTTGTAGTAGTTCCGAGTAGGAACTCAACCAACGAGTTAGATATAGCCCGATAGAGCGAGTCTAACTAGTTAGGAAAGAGCACGAGCATCGTCGCAAGACTGCCGTGCTTATGGCAGAAAACGAAGCTACCCCGAGTGCAACGACTCTGGGTGTAGTCAAGATCGCTCCTCATGTGAGCACGTCCAACAAGTTAGGTAAAAACCAATCGAACGGATCGAATTTGTTGGGAGAGAGCGCGAGCATCATCGCATGACTGCCGTGCTTATGGTAGAAAACGAAGCTACGCCGAGTGCAACGACTCTGGGTGTAGTCGAAATAGCTCCTCCTGTGAGCCCATCCAACAAGTTAGGTATAAACCAATCGAACAGGTCGAATTTGTTGGGAGAGAGCGCGAGCATCGTCGCGTGACTGCCGTGCTTATGGCAGAAAACTAGGCTACCCCGAGTGCAACGACTCTGGATGTAGTCGAAATAGCTCCTCCTGCGAGCCCATCCAACAAGTTAGGTATAAACCAATCGAACGGATCAAATTTGTTGGGAAAGAGCGCGAGCATCATCGCGTGACTGCTGTGCTTATGGCAGAAAAACAAGGCTACCCCGAGTGCAGCGACTCTAGGTGTAGTCGAAATAGCTCCTCCTGCGAACCCATCCAACAAGTTAGGTATAAGCCAATCGAACGGGTTGAATTTGTTGGGAAAAATGCGATCGTCATCGCGAGCGACCATCAAAGGTCACGGCGGAAGTCGATTCATATAAAGCATGAACATAGCCAAGGCCTCCGTCGAAACTTTATAACACGAAGTCGATAAAAAATGAACGTGGTCGTAGCCTCCGTCACAACTCATGGCAAGAAATTAATTTATAAAACATGAACGTGGCCGGAGCCTCCGTCTATTAATAGAAGATTTTACATTCCAAATATTGTGACACAAAGCCTCCAAATTGATTTAGAAGGAAAATGCCGTCTAGGCGCCCTGAGAACAGCTATCCCCGCACGCTTCCTCATGGGTAGAACTTGCGCAGGTTCTGAATGTTCCAAGAATTCGGGACATCTTGGCCCTCGGGGTATTGTAGTCGATATGACCCCGGTCTTGTAACCTGCTTGACGATGAAAGGACCTTCCCACCTTGAGTTGAGCTTGTGTAAGCCGGACTAGTCTTGGATGCGGCGTAGGACCAGATCACCTATGTTGAACGACCGTTCCCTCACATTGCGGTCGTGATATCGCCGGATCCCCTGGAGATATCGGGCTAACTGAACAAGAGCAGTGCAGCGAGCCTCTTCAACAGAATCAAGCTCTAACTGCCTTGCCTCGTCCATCTCGCCTTCATTGTACATTTTGACCCTTGGGGATTTCCACATGATGTCGGCCGGCAAGATAGCTTCAGAACCGTACACGAGGAAGAAAGGGGTTTGTCCTGTGGCTTTGGATGACTGAGTCCGGAGCCCCCAGATGACATGCGGCAATTCGTGTATCCACTTGCCTCCTTTCTTGCTGTTTTCATCATAGAGTCTTTTCTTGAGGCCATCAATTATCATGCCATTCGCCCTCTCAACTTGACTATTGGCCCTTGGGTGTGCAACAGAGACATATTTGATCTCGATGCACGTATTTTCACAGAACTTCCAGAACTGGTTGGCCGTGAAGTTTGATCCCAAGTCCGTGATGATGGTATTCGGGAAGCTGAAGCGATG
The DNA here is from genome assembly GCF_002211085.1 of Panicum hallii. Taxonomy (NCBI): domain Eukaryota; kingdom Viridiplantae; phylum Streptophyta; class Magnoliopsida; order Poales; family Poaceae; genus Panicum; species Panicum hallii. Next base: position 33,543 of record NW_020356351.1, read on the forward strand.
CAAGATATCGGAGATGAAATCAACAACTCGATCTGGTGTGAGCTTGCTATCTGCTTGTACTCGATCCACTTGGTAAACTTGTCGATAGCCACCAACACATGTGTGAAGCCTCTTGGCGCCATTGTGAAGGGCCCAATCATATCAAGGCTCCAGCAAGCAAACGGCCAGGATGGCGGTATGGTGATGAGATTGTGAGCTGGGACGTGAGACTGCTTGCTGAAGAATTGGCAGTTTTGGCATCTCCGCACAAGATCCTCAGCATCGGAAACTGCGGTGGGCCACCAGAAACCAGCTCTGTATGCTTTCCCCAACAATGTTCTTGAAGCTGCGTGGTTGCCGCAAACACCCTCATGTATCTCCTGCAGTATGTTGTAGCCGTCTTCTTTCGTGACGCAACTCATGAGAACGCCTGATCGGGCGCCACGCCGGTAGAGCTTGCTGTCGACTAGGATGAACCCTTGCTTCTGTGCATGACACGAGCTGCCTCTGCGCTCCTTGCGTCCATCCCTGCCGATAGCCTTTGATCCCTAATGAAATCGATGTAAGCCTCTCTCCAGTCCTCACCAAGCAACATAACCTACCGATCAGGCTGTTGAGGACCCGCAACGGTGGTTACCTGAGGTGAATAATTGATGGATGGCTGCTTTAACTCCTGGACAAAGACTCCCGCTAGAACCTGTGCATGAGTAGACCCCAGCTTTGATAGTATATCTGCGCCAATATTATGCTCCCGTAACACATGATGAACCTCTAGACCGAAAGATTTGTTTTCCAGCTTGTGAACTTCTTGTACATAAGTGTCCATCATCTCCTTGTTGCAGTCCCACTCTTTGTTGACTTGTTGAACCACAAGAAGTGAATCGTCATACACGAGTAGTCGCTTGATGCCCAGTGATATCGCCAAACGTAGCCCGTGAAGCAAGGCTTCATACTCGGCTTCATTGTTTGATACCTCCCAAAGGATCTGGAGAACATACTTCAGCTGTTCGCCCCGTGGAGAAATAAACAGGACTCTAGCGCCGCCGCCGTCGAGCTTAAGAGACCCATCGAAGTACATGGTCCAATGCTCTCGCTTGTCGGCTGGGGTCAGGATTTGATTCTCTCTCCACTTAGCCATAAAATCGAATAGAACTTGAGACTTAATTGCAGTGTGTGGCTTGAAGTTGATAGACAAAGCCCCAAGTTCCACTACCCACTTTGATATACGCCCCGTGGCATCTTGATTATGGAGAATATCCGCCAACGGGAAATCCGTAACGACAGTGATCTTGTACTCATCGAAGTAGTGGCGCAATTTTCTGGATGAAATCAAAATTGCATATAAAAGTTTCTGGATTGCTGGGTATCGTACCTTGGATTCGGAGAGTACCTCGCTGACGAAATATACAGGCCTCTGCACTCCAAATGCATGGCCTTCTTCACCTTGCTCGACTACAATAGCACTACTGACAACATGAGTTGTTGCCGCAATGTAGAGTAGTAGATCTTCTCCTGGCAATGGTGCTATAAGGACTAGAGGGGACTGAAGGTGATGCTTCAGGTCTTGTGAGGCTCGCTCGGCCTCTTCCATCCATTGGAACTTGTCTTGGCGCTTCAGGAGCTTGAAGAAGGGTAGTCCTCTCTCCCCGAGCTGGGAGATGAACCTGTTCAGGGCTGCCATACAGCCTGTTAGCTTCTGCATATCTTTGATTGTGGCCGGAGCCTCCATATCAGTGATAGCCAAAATCTTCATAGGGTTGGCTTCAATTTCCCGGTTGCTGACGATGAACCCAAGCATCCCTGATGGTACTCCAAAAATGCATTTAGTTGGGTTGAGCTTCCACCGAAATCTGCGTAGGCTGCTGAACATCCCTTCCAAGTCTGGAATCAGGCCATCGGGATTCCTAGTCTTGATGACCACATCATCCATGTAGGCTTCAACGTTCTGATGCAGCTGATCCGCAAAGCACATCTGGATCACGCGCTGATAGGTTGCTCCCGCGTTTTTTAACCCGAAGGACATAGTTTTGTAAGCATATATCCGATACGGGTTGATGAACGCGGTCTTGATTTGATCCTCCTCCTTGAGCGCAATCTGGTGATATCCTGAATAACAATCAAGGAAACAAAGGAGTACACAACCTGCCATCGAGTCGACGACTTGATCGATGCGCGGTAGCCCGAAGTGATCTTTTGGGCAATGCTTGTTGAGATCGGTGTAGTCAACACACATTCTCCATTCATTATTCTTTTTCTTTACAAGGACAGGGTTAGCTACCCACTCTAGATGGATTACATCTTTAATGAATCCAGCCACGAGGAGTTTAGCGATTTCCCGTTTAATTGCCTCACGCTTGTCGTGAGCAAACCTTCGCAGGCGCTACTTTTTGGGCATGGCCTGTGGGTGTACATTCAGACTATGCTCGATCAGTTTCCTGGGCACCCCTGGCATGTCCACTGGTTTCCACACGAATATGTCTCGGTTGGCCTGAAGGAAACTGACGAGCGCGAGTTCCTATTTCTCACCTAAGCCCGCGCCGATGACGGCGGTCTTGGATGAGTCACCCTCCTGGAGCTGGATCGACTTGAGGGCCACATCATCAATCGACTGGATGCTCGACTTACTGGCCTATCTCGAAGGGATCTCCAGCCTGGCTTGGGAGAGCTGCTGCGTGGCCACGAGTACTTCCCCTGAAGCATCTGGCATATGCGTAGTCGAGACATACTGGATCGCCTCCTGGTTGCAACCATACGACTTCTTCAAGTCGTCTCGGAGAGTGAGCACTCCACTTTGTCCTGGCATCTTGAGAAGCAAATAAACGTAATGCGGCACTGCCATGAATTTGGCAAGTGTCGGACGACCTAGTATAGCATGATAAGAAGATTCGAAGTTAGCAACTTTGAATTTAATGAACTCGGTGCGGTAGTTCTACCTCGTGCCGAAAGTGACTGGAAGAACTATCGTGCCAAGTGGGTGCACTGCATTACCTGGGACAATGCCGTAGAAGGGAGATTTGCTTGGAGCCAGCATGTCCATGAAGTCTAGACCCATTTTCCTCAGAGTGCTGGCGAAGATGAGGTTGAGACCGCTCCCACCATCGATGAGCACCTTGGTGAGCCTGACTTCTGCCACCACCGGGTCCAGAACTAGGGGGAACTTACCGGGCTCCGAAAAGCTTGTCCACTGATCATCGCGGGAGAACGAGATGGGGACCTCCGACCAGCAGAGTGGTCGTGGTGCCGCCGGCTCTATGGACATAATCTCCCGGAGAAGCAGTTTTTGTTCCCGCCTAGAACCGAAGTCTCCATCCCCCCGAAGATGATGTTGACGGTCTTCGAAGCATCCTGGAACTTCGGGTTGCACCCTTGGTCCCCTTGGTCATCATCTTCGGGTTCTTTGTCCATGGGCTTCGTGTTCTTCTTGCCACCGCCGGAATTGCTAAAAGTCCTCCGGAGGTGGTAACAATCAATTGCCCCATGATTAGCACCTGGATGCCATGGGCATTTCTTCTGTAGGAGCTTCTTGAACTCCTTCTGCGTCGTTGACTTCTTGCCACGCGAGGGACGATCCACAGCCGCGATGAGATCATCTGGCTTGCGCTTTCAGGGTGGACCCGAATAGTCCCGCTGGCTTTTGTCGTTACGGTTGTCATTAGGACGCCTCAGATTGCTATCTTGGCATCTCGGGAACCGCTCCCGCATCTTCTCCTCCTGCTCAGACTAGTCGTGCATCATGTCACGCAGTCCCGCAACAGTCTTTGGCCTGTTCCGTCAAAAGTCTCTGTAGATGCCTGGATCGGTGATGCCGTTGTAGAAGCAGTTGATGATGTCCTCTTCCGAGATATTCACGATGGTGGCACAGACATCGAAGAAACGGCGTGTGTCGGATCGCAGAAGCTCGTTACATTCCTGTTTGCACTGAGCAAGATCGTGACGAGTACATATGGCTTATCTTGAATATGGCTTATCAATACCTAAGGGAACATATGGCTTATCAATACCTAAGGGAACATAGATCTATTGTCAGAGGTAGAGACGGATAGGTAGCTAGACTTCCAAGTTGAGGCACGAAGTCGTGAAGACAGTTCAGTTAGATTTTGCAGATGCTGGAGTGAGAAAGAACAGAATTATAGACTTTAAAGGATAAGTCGGAAGAAGATCAACCGCCCTTCCTATGCTCTTTAGAAAGTTGTTTTAGGGCCTTAAGAAAGGTAGACCATAGTGGCTAGAAACCGTCTATCTTTGTACCTAAGGGAATACTTTTTTTTCCCTCCTGACCCCTAAAAAAAAATCTAGTTGCAGTCCGGTCGCGTCGGAGACATCCTTATCAGATTTTGAGGCTTCGTCGTCCGGCTCCTCCAAAATTATGTTAGGATCGGCTGGCTCATCCTTATCATCCGAAAATAAAATAGAGACAAAACAGATTTGTTTCAATGACATATCTAATCAGACTGAAATTGATGTCGAAGACACGATCATTCACATCAATTTCTGCAGGCAGGAAGGGCGTGGATGCTACCGTTTAACGAATGCAATGCAAGCAAGGTAGCTTGCTTACTCTCCGTCTAGCGCGTTGGCGGCAAGGAAAGAGGCATTGGAAAGACTAGACCATACACATTAATTAGTACAAGAAAGAGGCATTCGGGAAGCGACTAGTCGCTTCTGGCGAAGCTTAACAAAGGCCGACTACTACATAGAGACAACTACCAGTCATGAGCGATAGTAAAGCTATCTGAGGCAGAAGCAGTCGCTTGACGGACGAAGCCGTAACGATACGATAGGCGGGCGAAGTGAGCGAGACCAAGATGGGCCAGATGTGGAGTGGCGAAGGGGGCCTACTATACGTATACGTGATTAGTAAGCGGTTCATCGAACAAAAAAGAAAAAGAGAACTATTGAACAGTGTGATTGATTAGACAAGTACCAAGGAGCAAGAAAACGTATGCTCTTTAGCAAGGGATGAGCGCTCAATCCGTTGCTTGTTCTTTCGGTAGCCTTCTTTCATTTTCGAATTTGCTTGTGAGCAGTCCTTGCATTAGTATGAGTTCGTTGACCGCGTAATGGTGATCCATCTTGACGACGAATTCCACGATAACGAGAAATAGAAATTAATCGTTCGATGTCTGCTCGTTCCCCCCTCTTCAATTCCCAATAAACAACATGATCTTGAGCTATCATTTTTTCAATTTGGTCGATCTGATACTTAGTTAACTCATTCATCTTGATGTTCCCACTGATACCTAATTGATAACGAAGCTGAATGGCTTTTTTCGGTCCAATTCCATCCATTTTTGTTGAGGCAATTCTGACTTGTTCATCGGGAAGTGATCTAGCTCCTGAGATATATGACATTCTTTATCCTTCTCTTTTCCTGGTCTTCTCGGCTGGAATCTACAATGGTTGTCTCCCGAACAAAAGAACCATCTCTATCTCTTCTGATATCAAGTATTTTTATTTCATGCATTTAGATAATGAGACCTGGCACATACATCAAAGATGTGATTATTAAGTGGTGCATTAATATGGATAGGATCTCAATGAACATTTCTCGAAGAGACAGTCTGGGTGAGTAATTCCTCGTATAGGAAAACCTACCTAAGTATAGGAGACTCTTTTTTGAGCAAGTAGTTAAGGACTAGAATGAGTGAAGAGGAATGGTACATACAATAGCTTGTGCTTCTCACTCAGGAGATATGCATCTCCTTTCTTTCCCAAGCTAGGCAGGCATGTAAAGAAAAAGGATGGCTCGGCATGAAAAGATAGCCACTAAGATAGGAATGATCAAGGCATAGGTCTGCTGATAAGAAATAGGTAAATCTCTAGGCAGGCTTTTGATGGATCTCCTATTCTTGGTAAAGGAGAAGAAGGCGGAACTATTTACCCTAGTCTCCATCCTGAGAATCTTCTGACTCAGAAACCTATACACACTCACTAAGGGCCCCTCCTTACTTATCTACACTTATCTTTTTCCGGTTTCTTGAGAAAACTATACTACTTGAAAAACCAAATCATAGAAACTACACTATATATGAGTTTATGTCCCGCGTTTCAATGAGACTCCCTGGCAGTACGGTGCTGAATTCTCTGGCTTTTCTAGCACGCAAGCCCTGTTTCATATAGCACCAGGATGATTAAGACTTTTCATAATAGCGGATGAAGCTAATACTTTCTTTGCTGTGCTATCTCAAGAGTTTAGCTTTGAGAGTTGGAAAGGAAATAGGGCGGTGGGTAAGGCCTATTTCAGAATTTTCTTGGTGGGTGGTACTCCACAGGTGACTGAGGTCCATCAAAACAGTAGGTGCATTCGTCTAAAGGGCAGACCCTTGAATTCACTCAGCCTGCTTTTGGCAATAGCATTAAACTTTACCTGTCTGTGGGGCTTTGACTATGGTGGCTCCTCCTTTGACTCTAACCTCTGCCTACCTATAGTTTCACTCCAGTTACTTCTTCCTTTTTACTTATTTGAAAGTGGGCGTCGAAAGGAAATTGAGTAAGTATCATATTTTTTGAAATTCATTTCAGGCGTTGGATATAAAGAATAGCTCCTAAGTAAGGTTACTAAGGTGGCTAACAATGGTTGGTAGGGCGAGACCCACCGAATAAGCTCATTGTTTCCTAGGCATGAGGCAATCTCCAGGTTCATGGACTTGCGATCTCTCTATAAGTGGTCGCATAGAAGAGCCTTCCATAAATACAAAGTCTGTAGACTCTGCGGTTTTATTTTATAAGTACCACTCAGAATGGTATAAGTTATAATAAGGCCTTTGACCCTGTCATCGATCTCCTACTTTCCTCTATTCCTTGCCTCTGACTAGCGACTCTACACTCACAAGGGAGAACAAAGATCAATCTTCTTATTAGAAAAATGATAGTTCTAGCTTAGTTGCCAAAGGAACTTCAAATGTGGTCTTTATGTTCCGTTTGTAGGAAAGTGCTATTGTATTAAGAAAGAACTATGTATTTGGAGAAAAGTGAAATAAACTGTAGTATGGAATCACTACTTTTACTAACAGGAAAAAAAATTCAAGTATATGGATTGCAAACCTTTTCTGCTTTGGGTCTTAAGTGAATGAAAGGGTGGGTTAAAAAACCATGGCCAGCCCCCCTCAAGAAATATCGCCCATAGGTTACTGATGGGATGCTAGCTGCCGGTATACAGGAAAAACGTGGTGCAGAGCACGAACAAAAATACTGTGCTAACACATATCCCTTATATTTTTAGGTTCTACAGAAGATGTATGATAAAGAGCTGGCATTAAGTCATGCAACGCGCTCAGGCTTTGTATTATAAGAGGAAAGACTCTCGCCAGTATAGATTGAACGTATGGCGCTTGCTTACAAGACAGCTACTGAAAAAGGCTACCTCTTCAAACTGCTGAATGCCCTATTCCATATGATAGATTGTCTATCTTTCCTTGAAAAAGCGTATACTTTTTTTCTATAAGCAAATAAAGCATACTTCTTTTGCGGATCAAGTAATCTTCTACCTTGGTGGGTAGCGGAGAATCAAATCAATATCGGAGTATTGCTCTAGCTGCTGCTGAATTAACCTGGATTCAATCGTTACTCTCTGAACTAGGCTGTACTTCGTCTTCCCCTCCTACAATCTGGTGTGATAACCTCGGCGCTACCTACTTTCTTCAGGCTTGGCGAAGGTGTCCGATCTACTAGCTCTCCTCCAACCAATGACTACACTACCTTGGTTATCCGCTTTCATGTCTTGGATTGAGCTTTATAACTCTTATTATAGTTGGGTGGGCGGAAAGAAAGGACAAGATTCCTACTTCTGCTTGGCGAAGTGTCAGCTGGAACAATCCAATCAGTGAAAGTACATTCTCTCTCACTAACTGGAACCTTATCCCAAGGGAATTAGAGGGGTAAAAGGGAGACCCAGAGATCTAGAGCTGGCTTACATAAATGAATTTGTGGACTCGGACAACCGACCGGATTGAAGCCCTAGCCCCTCAACTCGGACGGACTTGTGGAAATACTCGAAAACTAGTATTGCTCAACTCACCTATCTATAACATCATAGAAATGTTGCATCCAACCCTGGAACGAGAGGTAAAGAATAGGCTACCATACGAGATGAGACGACTTCATTCTTGGCTTTCATCCCTACGCTTAAGAAAGATAAGGGATTGGATTTCATACCTTTTATTTAGAGCTCCGTCGTTCCGACTGGAAAATGTCACCTTCCACCATACGTAAACCAAACCTCCTTGCTTTCTGGCTTTTCCTTCCTAACAAGGAGGCGGGATTTTGAAGTTCCTTTTTCCTTTTTGCTCTTTTTCTTTTAAAGCTTTTTCCAAATTCTATTGCAGCAAGATTATTTGCTTTTGCTAGAAAAAAAGCACGCACAAAAAGCACATTTCTTCCTAGTACTTTTTTTCACCTTGGGTCTTGCCCATAGGAAAGATACGTAGCTCGGTCAGGGCATATCCTAAAGCCATTGCCTCCAGCCAGTAGTAGTGGTAGGTAAGCATCTTAAGTTAGGGGTGAAATTGCTTTTCTGACAAGAACAGGGATTGTAGGCAAGCCTGTATAATTTCCTCTTACCTCTTCTCTTCATTTCTATCACAATAAGATGGACTTTACCCAGGATGAGAATGGATCAGTTATTAAATCAAGGATGGAAATTTCTTTTACCTATTTCTCCGGGCAATCTCTTATTAACAACTTCTTCCCAACTAGTTTCACTATAAATAAGATAATACAATAACAGTAATAATATTTTCAAAAGTTCTCTCAAACAAGAGAAAGAAACATACCTTTTTCATATATATTTAGAATATGTTCCCTATGCTAACTGGGTTCATTAGTTATGGTCAACAAACAATACGCGCCGCAAGATACATTGGTCAAAGTTTCATAATTACCTTATCCCACACAAATCGTTTACCTATAACGATTCACTACCCTTATGAAAAAGCAATTACGTCGGAGCGTTTCCGGGGGCGAATACACTTTGAATTTGATAAATGCATTGCTTGTGAAGTATGTGTTCGCGTATGCCCGATAGATCTACCCCTTGTGGATTGGAGATTTGAAAAGGATATTAAAAGGAAACAATTGCTTAATTATAGTATTGATTTCGGAGTTTGTATATTTTGTGGTAACTGTGTTGAGTACTGTCCAAAAAACTGTTTATCAATGACTGAAGAATATGAACTTTCTACTTATGATCGTCATGAATTGAATTAGAATCAAATTGCTTTGAGTCGATTACCAATCTCCATAATTGGAGATTACACAATTCAAACAATTAGGAATTCGACTAAAAGTAAAATAGACAAAGAAAAATCTTTTAATCTAAGAACGATTACTGATTACTAAGATTTTTTATTTTTTGCTAGAAAAAATCCAATAGTGATTTACTAACAATAAAGCAAAACGAATAACTACTGATTGTTGCGAATCGCTCCTTGATTTAAACTTAGAATATATTTTTGTGATGTTCTTTCTAACTATACAATTGGAACTCCTATTGAAATAGCTTTTTATGGTTAAATAGCAATTCAAGTAGGATTGGTAAAAATTAGATATATATAAATAGCGTAATCCCTTTTTCCTTCCTGAACCTTTTCGTTTTAGTAAGTTCATGAAATATTTCATACTATTGATTTTTTGAAAAAAAGGATTTACCAGGACCAATGTATGAGATTCTGGTGCTATTTTTTTGATCCCTTCTTCTCTTTCCCAAGGCAGCTCGCAAACCTGACTATAAACTAGAATGAGTAGGGAATGGATCCAGCCGAGCCAATTGCAGTTCCGTTCTATGTCGTGCCAGCCGAGGGAACAAGGTAGGTTACGTTTGATGAGTCAAGACTGTTTGCCAAACCAGGTTACAAGGTGTTGAGAGCGAGCATGCATGAAGTAAACCCAAGTGAAACGAGAGAAATCATCAATCTAAATTATGTTCTATCTATTCCATTGCTACCTTTAGAAATCAAAGGTGCAGGTCCCCTCAGAGTGTACTAAGTCAAAAGGTGACATAGACCTAGAGTTACTAGAACGAAAACGAAGCTTTACATGCTTTCCCAAAACACAAGCTTCACAAGGAGACTAACTTAGATTAGGAACATGACCTAAAACACCACTCTGAACAAGACTAGTGACGTGAACCACATAGGTGGCCCAAGCGTCGATGCCAAGTTTCAAAACTACTACTGGAGGAAGAGACACTAGTAAGAGCAGTAGCAGAGTGAGCAGGCACATGTAGATAATCCATCAGAAAAACCCCATTACGGCGATGGCCAAGACCAATCAGACGGATCCTGCACAGTGCAAGAAGAGGCATCAAAAGAAATAAGGCAACCATGATCAGTAAGCTGACTAATAGATAGTAAGTTAACTGAGAGTTTAGGAATATGGAAGGATAGAGGGAACAGTAAAGTGGGTTGTAAGTAAGATCTACACTTCTAGCTAGCTTAATTGGTTTTTGTGTGTTCGGCTGAACTCGTCAGTGTAGGATGTGGTGCTCCAAGAGTGACGGAGTGGGAGTCACATTCGCTGGTCTCGACTAAAGGTTCGACGGGTTTACATCCTGATCCGCTATGCTCGTTATGCGGACGACTTCCTTGTAGCTATCAAGAGCCCCATCGCCACTACTTTCACGGTTTGCCGGCGAGCATTGGAAATGTTGAGTCCATTTGGTTATGACATTTTGGCCTTGGTTGGTAAAACATCTTAGGGGATCCAGACCCTCATTAAAGCAAAAACTGAAAATAAAGTCTGGCCTGGGCCGACAAAAGCTCGAGTGATTGCATTGCCATCACCAACTAAAGAACAGATAATAGAACTTTTTCTTCTTACTAACTTTGTTAAAGAGGCTAAACAATCAATGACCAATAAAAGACCAACGAAACGACGAGTGAGAAGGATAAGGAGGAGTAGTAGGAGGAGCTTCCATTGAAGTAGAGGTTTGATCGAGTGATGACGAGAGATAGAATGATACAAAGCCTAAAGGGGAGAGCACTTAGACATTTCACTTTGAGTACGGGGAAGTCCGCAGGGAGGAATTCTTCCGGGCGTATTACTGTTTTTCACCGAGGGGGTGGATCAAAGCGATTGCAGCGAAAAAAATGAAGTACTTCGTCTATTGGCATTGTGGAAAGGATCGAATATGACCCTAATCGTTCTTCTCGGATCGCTCTAGTACGATGGATCGAAGGGGTGCTGCCCGGCCGCCAGAGGAAATTAAAGACGATAGAAGAGTTCGCTCTGCCGCGTAAGATCCTCGAATCCACCACGGCCACTATCTTTTGCCTTTTTTTCGTTCTCTTCCCTGCCTGGGAAAGTGGATCAAAGAAAGGTAGCTTGCTCCCAAGGCAAGTGCTTGCTTACGCTTTATGTAGTGGTCGGCCTTCCTACCTTCATGCCTCTAGAAGCTTCTACAAAGCTTTGCTTCTTGTAGTTGGCCCTCCATGCCTCCCTTCATTTGCTTGCCTCCTTCCAGCCCAGAATGCCTACTGACGTTAAGCTAACCGCCAGAAGCTCACCCTTTGGGTGTCGCTTCTGGTGCAGGAGGCCAAGCATTCTGCCAGACGTCCTGGGAGCCCCGTTTGCCTTTACTAGAGTCTTGATCTTGAGTTTTTCTTTCTTTTTTAATTATAGCTAAGTTTCAAAAGCAAAGGTGAACAGCCCCCTGTCCTTTAGATTTGCATAGTCAAGGGCTTATAAGAAAAGTAAGGAAGGAGGCATGGAGATGGGAAGGCCGACCACTACACTACACGGAGAGATTTCTATACCAAGTCATGAGCGATAGTGAAGCCAAGCCGCCGCCTATAGGCGAAGGGACGAAAGCCCGTTAGACCTGATGGGAAAAAGTATGAAAAAAGTACGTTAAGGTTACGAAGTCACTTAGCCTCGGCTCGGCTAAGGTTATGAAATGACAGAGTAGGTTTTTTTTAAGTAATACTAAGGAACTGGAAAAACAGCTCGTAAAAGGAGAAAAGCGAAGGTTACAGACTCATTTATCCGTCTACAAAGGGAAAGGCGTCGGTACGGAGTCACGTCAGCTGTGGATATATACTAGGCTAAGGAACGGAGTCTTAAAGTATTTACCGAGACTACACTAAGGAAGAAGTCAGTGAAAGTGAGCTCGTAACTAAGAAAGCCGGTATCAGAAATGAAACCCTTCCAAAATCAAAAGCAAAGAAGTCAAGGAACGAAGCTGCTTCTCTAATAGCCCCGTTGAATAGGAGGGCAAAGGCTTTTTCGAACTTTTTTATAGAGAGGGGCTTCGACCTTCTTAGGAAGAGCCGTACGAGGCTGCTCACATACGGTTCGGGAGCCGAGCCACTGCACAGGGGCTTAGGTCAACACTTATATATTAGCCAGTCATCAATTGGAAGCGGGTAATATGGTGATAAATTGCGATTGCTCCAAACCTTCTAAAAGCAGCTTCTTGCGACCTGCCCAGAATGCTCATACATACCTTCGGTTCCAAGAGCTTGTTCGCATAGTGAATAAAGGTTGGGTTGAAGGGGGCAGTCAGCTGGCTGCTTCTTGGCCACGCCCCCCTGCTTATAGATACGAGATATTCCATCTAAATTCAAAAGTAGGAAATAGCATACCATTAGCTGATATACGTATGGGAACATGGGTACATGATATTGAATGTCATCCAGGTCAAGGCGCAAAGCTAGCTCGGGCCGCAGGAACTTATGCGATAATAATTAAGGAGCCAGCCCCACAATGTCTTGTGCGGCTACCATCGGGTGTTGAAAAACTCATAGATTCCCGATGCCGAGCTACTATTGGTATAGTTTCCAATCCCAACCATGGTGCACGTAAGCTTAGAAAAGCAGGACAAAGCCGATGGTTAGGCAGACGCCCCATTGTTCGTGGTGTTGCAATGAATCCAGTGGATCATCCTCATGGAGGAGGTGAGGGGCGCACGAAAGGAGGTAGACCTTCGGTGTCACCTTGGGGGAAGCCCACCAAAGCAGGATTTCGGGCAGTAGTGGGGGTGGGGAAACGCAGAATTTAGTTCATGCCACGACGATCTATATGGAAGGGCAGTTTTGTTGATGCTTTCCTGTTTAGAATAAAGAAGAACAGAGAAAGTCTGATGAGCAGGAAAATTTGGTCACGTAGATCTTCTATTTCGCCGGAATTCGTTGATTGCTCCGTACTCATTTACAATGGAAAAACTCCTGTTCGTTGTAAGATCACTGAAGGAAAGGTTGGTCATAAATTTGGAGAGTTTGCTTTTACACGGAGATGAAGACCCTATAGAACAAATAGAGGAAAGGGCAGAAAGGGGCAAAAGTAAAGTCTAAGCGACATATGGCACGAAAAGGAAATCCAATTTTGGTAATCCGAATCCCATATAGCTCTTTTCTTCATACTCGACCAGCCCTAGGTTGGGGATAATGATTTTTTCAAATCTTGTTGGGAGATGCTTCGCTCCGAGTCCGACTGGGACGGAATGGGGGACCCAGGCCCTTCAATGCCTCCCTCCGGATCCACTAACTTGGAAGAAGAGCTATTCAATTTCTGGCTGACTGTGACTCTGCATCCCGGGAGCAGACCGCTCCCCCGGAAGCTGTGGTCAGTCAAGAGCGGCATCCGAATCCCGCTCCAATCCCTCCAGCGCAGGTTCCCGCTCCAATGCCTGGAGCGGCAGCAGAAGCAGAACAGAACCCTCCTTCTTTTGATTGGGAGGGACGACCTCTCTCTCTCTTTGAGAGGAAAGTTCTCTACAAAAGGCCCACGCCTGTCACGCCCAGATTCTGGACACATTGCGTGATATTACTCTGAAGAATGGAGAGGAGCTCCGTGAAGAAGACTATCGCACCATGCTTGATTTCATGTTGAGCCGACTCCAGTCCGACGTCAATCCCCGGGCGCTGAAGGAGCTCCTGAACAGACTCCAAAACGGTCGGGCACGATCTCAAACTTCTAGGGCTAGGGCGGCAAGGAGATTCCTGGACGAGGACTAGTGAGGCTATAGTACTGACTATGCATAGGACTACAAAGGTGAAAACACAGGATGTATTCCGACGAAATGCCTTGGATGTGATCGGCAAGAGAAAGATGGAATTTGGTATAAGGAAGGAAATCAAACGCGTTGTTTGAGAAGGAAAAAGGGTAACTAGAGAAAAAAGAAAAATAGGCTCTCCCTGGACTCTACGCAGGACTTCTTTCTAAGCCTCACATAATTTGAATTTCTCTGACATTCCATGTTTCCGAAACGGATCCTATAAAATATTTCACTTTTTCTATGATCATCTCTATTTTAGGTATTCGGGGAATCCTCCTTAATAGACGAAATATTCTTATTATGTCAATGCCAATTGAATCAATGTTATTAGCTGTCAATTTGAACTTTTTGGTATTTTCCGTTTCTTTGGATGATATGATGGGTTAATCATTTGCTTCATTAGTTCCAACAGTGGCAGCTGCGGAATCTGCTATTGGATTAGCCATTTTCGTTATTACTTTTCGAGTCCGAGGGACTATTGCTGTCGAATTTATAAATTGCATTCAAGGTTAAACATAACTACAGGAGAGTTACCAAATACAAAGTTCTGTTCTCCTTTCGTTCTCTTCTTTCTTTTCTTTTTATTTTGAGATATTTGAATTGGATTTTCTATGCCTAATTTATCTTCCATTATCAAATCTTAAGTAGAACATGTGATGCATGGTGATTGAAGATGCGCATGCCATTAGTTTGTTGTATTGTCTAACACTTTTTTTTAGTAGAAATTTCCATTATGTCCATCCCATAATCTCATGTAAATACTGATGCAAATTGGAACAATTGCTTCAGTTCTTTTCTAGTTTATAAAATTCACTACAGTGATGCCTTTTTTTTCATATGTAGTTCTTTACTTGTCAGATTATTATGCAACTTTTGATGTCTAAAGGAGTTGTGTATCTCCTGCTCCCTTCTGACAATGATGGCTTTACAAAGAATTTTTACAATATCAATGTTCGAAAGGTCATACTGATGGGCCTACCTCCTGTTGGCTGTGCACCTCACTTCCTCTGGGAGTATGGCAGCCAAAATGGGGAATGCATCGAATATATCAACAACGTTGTGATCGAGTTCAACTATGCCCTGAGATACATGTCCAGCGAGTTCATCCGCCAGCACCCAGACTCAATGATCAGTTATTGTGATACTTTCGAGGGGTCTGTGGACATACTAGAGAACCGTGACCGCTATGGTGAGCAAATGCATCATAAGTACTACATTCAGATTGCCTGCTGTCCTTAGGGAAGCACTCACATTATGATCGAATTACAATGTGCAGGTTTTGTGACCACCACTGATGCTTGCTGTGGGCTGGGCAAGTATGGAGGCCTATTCTATTCACTGAATTGACAAAGTCAATCTCAAACCTAGCTGGTATCACTGCAGTGACTTTCCTCTCAATCTTTCAAGTACAAAGGAATCCGCTCGAAAGCAAAAAGGATAGGGGCCAGAAAAGGGAAAGTGAATTCTCACCCTTACAAACTTTCTTTTCTTCTTGGCGTACAAAATTCTCTGCCTTTAGTCACCCTTAGCGCGAACCATCTTCTCTTCAGCTATTTGGCCTGGTATACTTCCCTGACGAAACCCGTGCTAAAGAAGCCAGGTAATCGATACTATACAAGGGCTAAGCTATCATGTTGATAGAGGCCCGTCTATCGATACTATATAGTTGGTACGAGCTAGTGATATCAACGCCATGCAGCTACCATACTGGTCCAAGTTTCGACTCCCAGGTCGAGATCTCCCATTGAACCGTAATATTCAAACTGGGTGCTCTCACTTTCTAATTAGTCATTCACCAGATCCACGTCCCCAGAAGGTCTAGCCCGACTGCCCATTAATCCTCCGTGGTAAGCTGGCACTTGACCTCGTTAACGGGAGAGTGGAGGAAAAGGAGGGAGAGAAAGCCAGTCTAAGCAGAAGGATGAGATGGGGAGTTATAGTAGTCAGCTGGTTCTCTGTCTTCATGAGGAACTTTAAAGCAATACTTTGAAGAGGCTACCGATACAAAGATAGAAGGATGTCCGTGGAAAATACATCAAGAATGTCAAAACAAAGGAAAGATGATTATCTTATAGGAAGACTTCTTTCAATGAATACTCCAAAGCATATTCTCTTGATTTCTTCACTGGCACCCTTATCCAACCTGCTGCCCCCTGTTACTACGAACTTGTTTTCATCTAGCAGATAAGCTTTTGAGAAGAGACCACTTTGATAACGAGCTTTCGGGTTGCCGTATTGATACCGCCCTTCGGGGGAACAGGAGAATAGCATGCACGGGAGAAGGATTTAGGGAAAGGTACCCACCTTTTAACGGGAGAAAGGCCAGGTCATCAGAGCAAGCATAGTTTACTGGGCAAAGCAATCATCTCGTTTTCCCCTCCCTTTTTGGGAAGCACCTCTCTACGCAAATGTTGATGGCGGCTTTCACCACTGGATTGTGTCCCTTATAGATCTGATAACAAGTTTCTAGCTGACAATACGAATAAAGGATAAGCTTGACTGTCCTGCATCACCATTCATCATCTTATCAGTATACAGGAACACGGTGACAAGACAGCAGCCGCCCATCGCTATCTCTCTCCCCGCGTGAAAGCAAGGCCTCCAGTTTGTGAAACTTTATTTGAATGAATGCCACTCCTTTTTTTCTTCTTCTGACAAACTTTTATTCTAAGGATTTTCTGATAGCCCAGAATACATAAAAGAGGTTGGATAAAAAAGAGGATAAGAAAGGGATGATGGGAAAGTGACAAGACTGGACTTCGACTCGTTTAAAAAGAGTTGTAGCCGTACGGAATTCAAATTGGAATTGACCCATCTCATGATACAAGTTACCCTGGATTTATTTCTATTCCTATTTAGCAGGGCAATTCTAGTTTTTGTTATGATGATCTCATGGATAGTAGTATTTAGTTCTTCTTTTACATTCAGATTGGTAGTTTCAGATAGCTTAGCTTGATATGATGAAATTTCTATTGGAGAAGACGGGCGCCAACCCGAAGGGGAATGTAGCTATGCTGGACTTCTTCCTACTAGCTACGGTGCTGCACCTGCTCCTAGCTACGATGCTGCACCTGTCCGCCCCTTGATTTATCGCCCCTTTGGTCTTTTATTGGTCATTGATTTATAGACGGGAGGATAAGTACCCTGGCTCGAGCCCAGATATCGATTTACCATTCCTTTATCGGATCTCCGAAACGGGAAACAAGAAAAGTAATAGAAATCGTGTGCCAGCGGGAGATACGAAATTCACTGGTTTTTACTCTCAATCCACAGGTGGACATACCTGGGGTGGGTTTTCATGGCCTATAGTCCCCTGCCGCCGAAGCATGAACTACTTTAAATCGCGGATCGGCAGCTTCCTGCGACATTCCTTCAATGCAAACATGGTTATACCCTTTGATAGATAGCAAGCAGCTCCTATAACTTGATCGACAGGACCCAACCAACTAAACTATTGATTTTGGCAAAGCTAGACCTTTTGAGGAAAGCAGATGCAGATAACGAAAGGAAGCTATTAGTTTTTCTTGTACTCGACTCGGCTTTTCTTTACTGACCGCTTTCGTAAGGAAAGAAGACAATAGGAAAACCAGGTGAGAAGTTTTAGAGCAACCGATGCCTACCGTCCGGCGATGTCCCTAGATGGAGCTGGCTTACCACATTCCGATACCTCGAACCTTCCCTTCGTAAATTTTGAATAACGAAAGTATCAACCACTTGCTGGCATGCCAAAACACTTATTATGTTTATGTGAAGTGGATTCATCGGAAAAGAGAGGTAAAGCATTTTCATTTCTTCGCTTTTGAGCAGTAAGTATTTCGCAAGGCGGCCCATGGGTCTTCTTCGTTTAAGGGCCAGTTGAGCAACCAATCATACTACGTAGTACGGGAATTGTAGTTCACAAGTGAAGCCTCCCATGAGTGACTAGTTGGGTGGTATATGAAAAATGGGTCAGTTATAAACTAATCCGTCTTTTACGGCCGATTGAGACTGTCTTCCCTAGAAATAGAACGCTCTTTGACGAGAAAGCCGTCTAGCACCTGTAGCTGGCTTGCTTCACGTCCCGCTGTTTGCTTACAAGTTTGGTAGCGAGCCGAGGCCGACGTTTGTAGATCTTGCCTCGAAGCCTCTTCACAGTTGATAGCATCACCTGCGGGGTATCAGCCTTGCCCCTCATCATTCTTTGAGAATCATAAGGACCCATCCCGGTAGTGCGAAAATCTGCTGCACTGTCTTCACTGCCAAGCTCTAGTAATAGAAAATCAAATCAACTATCTAATCGAGCATCAATCCTAGGAATTTTCTCCTCACGGAGAGAGATCAGAAAGCTTGGCACCGGATTCCGAAGTACCAGTACCGAAGAAAGCAAAAGCTTTCGAGAAAACCCGAGCAGCGACTCCAATGTTTGGTAAAGGGAATGACCCTAGATACTCAGTGGCAGGAAATCCATTTGCTCGATTTAACGAAAAAGCGCACAAGTCACGCTCGCCTGTTAGAAGTGATTTTAGGAGGAAGTTGGATTGGTATTTTCTACTGGATTTGTGCCTATAGACCCAAGATAAAGTCTCTCTCTCGCATAGCCGGAAAAGTAAGTACATAGTGTAGAGAGAAAGAAATAGAATCTCGTGTCGACTTGGAAGTCAATAGTAAATCACAGGCAGTATGCCCTATTTTAAAAACATGCAATGAGGGTACGAGCAACACTCCCCAAACTTGGCATGACTCATCGCCATCTTGTATTCATGATCTTACCTCGCCTTGGTCACAAATGCATAGCATAGGATCGAGTGGATCGGCACCCAATAGGCCAGATTTTCCTATCTTTGATGGGGGCAATCCAAAGTGGTGGAAGAAGAATTGCGATAAATATTTTCTTATGTTCCACACTCTTTACACTACTTGGAAAGATTACTCCACCATGTATTTCATGGGTCAAGCTAAAATGTGGTTACAATCTGTAGAAAATAAGGTAGAGAGTATGAATTGGGATGAGTTCTGTGACTTTGTGTGTCTTAGGTTTGGTAAAAGATGCAGTATCAGGCACTGATCCGGTGCTTAACTCATGTGAAGCAGACTGGATCGGTTCAGGACTACATTGAGAATTTAAATACCCTAATGCACCAAATGCTAGCACACAACCTCAACATTGATCCAGAAATATTCACTACTACTTTAGTTTTGTGGATGGGTTAAAATCAGAAATTAGGAGAGTAGTGCTTATTCAACGCCCTGCCAACTTGGATACTGCTGGCTCTCTTGCATTACGTGATAGAAATGAAATGACAGCAGCCCTCGCTGAATACCGTTCAATATCCGTATTAGACAAATCAAGACTTTGAGTGTATCGGTATCGATAAGTTCCCGTCCCGATATCCCTGGGTTCCTTACTATTAATGGACAAGTTGGTAACATTCAATTGAGAGGACAAGTTGGTAGACGCATCCCACTCTCTTGGGAAAAGCAGGATTCTAGCTTGCTCCCTTAAGTCTAAGAAAAAAGACAAGACATTCTCCTCCGAAAGTCAAATGAGCAGACTAGACCAGTAACCATATCTTATTGGTCATCCTATTGTTGATGAATCAAAGCGAGATCAGATTGCTCTTGATGACGAGGGCCGATGTTGAAGTTCCCGGAACATATGGATAAAGTGGTAAGCTACCCTTCCAGGCAATCGCAGATTTGGTAGTAGTCTTCGGGCCTGCAGCAGACTTTCTTTCTTACTGTCTGTCGCCTCACTATGCTATCCCGGTCGGATCGTACGGTCAGTAACCCTGATCCCATCGCGAATGGGCCCCCGGTGCAGGGTATCGATGTGCTAGCGCTAGGACAATTGGAATACCAGGATGTCACCCACGGATTTTCTATACGATCTATAGCAGAATGCCAACACTGAACTGAATCCTTTGACCAGCGGCCTTTTTCTTACTATACTATGTATGAGAAAGAGAAATGAGATTCTATAGTGTCTTCATTCACGCGTGGACAACTAACTATATCTTATGATACCATAAGGTACAACGTTCTAGTAGGCTCGGCTCATCCAGCTCATCGTGGAAAGAAAAAGGACAGATCGCCAGTTACGGATCAGATCAGTACGACACCCGGAAATAGCCCCTTCGATGCTTCCCT